>NC_072769.1:24786655-24916655 GCF_022539595.1 Amphiprion ocellaris | reverse complement strand
TTATGTTAACATCAGCCAGTGATGCTGATGTTGTAAAGTCTTATAGCAGATGGGATGAAGGACCTGCGATAGCGCTCTTTCTTGCAGGGTGGATGTCTCAGTCTGCTGCTGAAGGAGCTGCTTAAAGACCCCACAGTGTCATGCAGTGGGTGAGAGGGATTGTCCATGATGGATGTGAGCTTTGACAACATCCTCCTCTCACCCACCTCCTCTATGGAGTCCAGGGAACAGTCCAGGACAGAACCAGCCCTCCTGACCAGTCTGTTTAGTCTCTTTCTGTCCCTTTCATTTCTTCCTTGCTCCCCAGCAGACCACTGCATAGAAAATAGCAGACGAATAAAGTGTAATAATGCAACTTCTTATAGTATCATGGGAGGCTGAACAAAAGACAGGTTAAAATTTAGAAACATAGGCAAACAGGAAACCACATTCACACTTATAGGAGAAAAGGTCATGTCTTGATAGGTTGTGATTATGGTTTGTATTTGTAACTTTCTGTACCTTCTTCCAAAAATGCTCATTGTGTTTCTCAGACACAGGGCATTAACAGGCTCTCACTTCCTATTAGCTTCCATGAATAGACTGATGTTTGTAGCAGCTTCGCCTTATTATGCAGTAAACAACCGTGTCCAACTGCAGAACATTTGTAAAGAAAGAGGAGAGCAAGTAATAATGGTTGAGGTTTTGGGAAAATATACTTCACCACACACAGAAACTCACACATACAAACAGGGGTGGACAAACCAGGGTAGTGTGCGTAGTGTGATAACTTTATCTCAGCGTGGAGGCGAATTGCAGGAGAGTGAAGCGCCTGGGGAGAAAAGGATTATGGGTAGGGAGAGGCGTGCAGCGTCGAAACCGCACGCTGAGAGAGAGGACGCTTGACCCAGACAGAGAGAGATCACACACTTATATGTGCACACAGTCACACAAAGATGCATAGCTCTACTTGGCGTGGTACAGACAAATGCATACAAACAGACCCTCGTCTGAAAGTACACACACACTCCGTTACACAAATTTCCCTGTCTTCCTCTTCCAGTTCCTCAGTCACTCTACTTCTCTAGAAAGAGTAGAAGAATACTCCCTTGACCCTTACAAGATGACAGACTTATCATGGGTCCTTGTCTTTTTGTCTTTGTCCGTCCTCTCTATTTCCCTTTATCTTCTTCCCCATTCTCCTCTTCTGGCTTTTGTGTGACTGCATGGTGTTCCATTTACCTACTAGTTACCATGGCAAATGACACGCACAAAGAGCATGAGCTGTGCGATTATAGATCTGTCCGTCTCTCTTGCATACGAACACATGCAGTGGCGGCATCACAGTCAGCGCACTCTGACCTTTTGTGACAGAGAGATTTAACAAAGTGTGAAAGAAGAAAAAATAAACTGATGTTGAAAAAAGAGAAAAAGAATAGCAATTAAAAGATAGTTATCTACTGACAAGGGACCGGAGCTTTCATAAGGCCTGTATTGCTGTACACAAGATTGAGAGAGAGAGTGAGTGGATTCCTTGCAGTGTAAATGTCAACCTTTGTTTTGACCCTCTCCTACTTTCTTCCAATTTTACTGCTACAAAGACACATTTTATTCCAGATTTACTGGAACTTGATGAATGATTGCAAGATTCTGTTTTCTTTGACCATCATTTGCAGAAGCTTGGATTCTTACCTCAACTTTTATACTACCTCCATAAAGAACTCTAACTATGAAAAGCTGTATTCATATACAGAGTCAAATTATGAACTAGTGCCTGAAACCCAAATAATTATAACCAAACCTGAAGAAACCCAATTCATTAAAGCTTGTCTGTCCTCTGAAGTCACCTTCTCAGGCAGCACTTACATCCAGGCTGTGTATCACCCCCAACAAGGTCCACCATATCAAAATCTCAGCACGCCATTTGTAACCTTTAGTCTGAACTGAACCTGCTCAAATCAACAACTGCATTTATATGTAAGAATATGGAGCGCAGTATGAGCAGAGCAGAGCAGAGCAGAGAGAGACACCACACTCTGGATTGGGCCTTTTCTAGCCCAGGGAACACTGCATCCAAGTGTTCCGGTAGGTTTCAATCAGATTTTCTTTGGTCAGGAAAGAATATCTCTAATGATGATATTCCATATTTATTCATCATAAACCAATATATTGCCTACACCAGCGTGCCAGTGACTGTATCCTTGTAATAAGAGTTGTCTGTGTATGAAATGTCCCTCCATGCAACAGAGTTCCACTGTTGAGAAGCAAAATTAAGAGCTATGGGTTATTCCAGAAATGGAGGATATTTTATGTCCTACCAATCAAATTTCAAATAATCCACGTACAAAATACTTAAACATGCAGTTGTTGTGTAAATTTACTTGTCCTGAGACCGAATCTAAAAAATAAAAAAAAGCTAGAAGAAGAGAATGTTTAAAAATATTTTTTAAAATACCAAAAAAGTCTGGAGTTCCCCCTAAAATGCCATTTTTCTCTTGTCCCACCGCTCTTATGACCAAACTGAATTTCAAATAAAACAGTTAAAATTAAATTTCAATCTCCTTTTTTTTGGTATTATTTTGTTTCTTGTAATTGTGAGGACATTTTTTTTTAATCAACATAATATTTTATGTAATAATTATCATGCATAGAACGTGTGTCCCACAACCCTGTTATCATAACCTTTTTAGCTGGTAGAAGAAGAAAAAGAAAACAGTGAATCACATGATACACTGGAATTTACAACGTAAAACAGTTTTCCTACAGAATGGGTAGAGAAAAGCTATGTCCTCTCTTCTATTTTTCATATTTTCATAACATTGTCAGCCATGACTGAATGTCTCGCTCTACCTCATGCACCCTGTTATGCATATTATCAGGAAAAGAAAAATTCTTGTTTACTTCATTACTGTTTTCCATCAGTCAGTTTGTCATCTTGGTCAGCAGTAACAGCTAGTTAAATATCTAACTTCTACTCCTGAGAAAAAGCTAACATTAGCATGGAGTAGCTACCCTGTTACTGTGATTAGAGTGCAATCAGCAAACAATAAATAAAAAATGTAACAAAAACTTTTACCACCGATGTGTAAGCTGAGCCAATGAAGCCTTTGATAGCTTATTAGATATTATTGATGAATATGTAGCAGAAAACTGTACAAGAGAAGGTTTGTTTTTCAACAGTTTTGAAGCCCAGATGTCCTCCATTTCTGGGATGATCCATATCAGTGTTGCACTAAGTAATGTGCTCCTTCATCAACATGAACACACTCTAGTTAATTTGGACCTAACCCCACATACACCATGCTGCTGCCAGTAATAGTCACTAGAGCAGCAAATCTGTGGCTGGAAATAGTAGCCAGTGGTTATAGCCAGTTCATCAGTGTAGGACAGCCGCTGTTCCACATTCAACACGGGGTTTGTCGGATTGTTTAGCAGGGTCAGATGATACACACTCACTGGTTCAGTCCAGGTGTTTTTGTTGTTGTTTGAATTTGTGTTTTTTGGTTTGTGTTTTTTGGTTTGTGTGAATGTGTGTGTGTGTGTGTGTGTGTGTGTGTGTGTGTGTGTGTGTGTGTGTGTGTGTGTGTGTGTGTGTGTGTGTGTGTGTGTGTGTGTGTGTGTGTTTAAATCAATTACCAGTGTCTCTAGTACTAACATATCGGGTAAGTTTGCAAAAATAAATTCTTCAGTTTAAGAAATTGTTATTATTGTTATATGTTAATATTTTATGTAAAAAGAGCAAATGAGAAATTAACCAGTAACTGTGATAATGAGTAAGTGGCATCAATGGCTTTTGAATTCCATTTATATCTCTAAATTTTATGGTCCTGATGCTGCCATTAACAGAAAGGAGCAGTAATTAATGTTGCTGTTATTTATTTCTAAGAGTACTGTGTGTCAGCTCAGTGTAAGTCTGCTGTGATAGGCCTATGAAAGCCTATGCTAGCAAGGTTCAGTAAATGTTAAAGAATTTTTTTTTTTTTAAATTACAAATTACAAATGTCAAACAACCTAAGTGGACTGATGTATTTGTGTCTGATTTAACAGCTAGTGTTACGACAGTCAGGGCATTTTACAGATGCAGGTATGAATATGCTGTACAAATCACAGCTAAAGGAACTGTTTTGGTGACTGATTTCATACTGGCTCCTTGTGAGAGCTAATCTCACTGTAGATGCATGTAACAGAGTGGAAAGCAGAAATAACTGTCCTTCAGTATAGCACATAATTTGATTGTAGCAAATTGCTCAGCATCAAGGGTCAGTTTGTATTTTACCTCTCAGACTTGAATTTGGGTTTTTTTTTGTTGTTTGTTTTTTATTTATTTATATTATATTTATTTAGTCTTTATAACCGTAAATCCATGAGCTGATGCTGATGAGAGCATAATCCATGCTGAACTGTAAAAGAAAAAAAATGGTTTTGTTATATAAATTTATATATTTATTTATTTATTCATTTATAGCTTAAATAATTTCACTTTTCTTATTGCTAATTTCAGCAGATATGTTGTTAGGTCTCCACTCACAAAACCATTCTGTAGTCTGCCTTTTGATTCAGTGTCACAGGAGGGATTTCTTTATTATTTGTATTTATTGTTTATGTTCATATGCAAGTGACTTTCACATTTTCAATATTATCAGTGATATATGCGGATCAAATATTCTAATTCTGAGGCCACAATTTTGATGACATTTTTCACAAGTCTTCAAACACACCAAAGGTCAATGGGGAGGGTAAAAATGAATCGCCTGTTGACAAGTGCTTTTATTGTCATGTGTATTGCAGGAACTTTAGGGTTTTTTTGTGGAAATTGCTGTTCCTGTCATTTGTCTGAGAGCTTGAGAGCACTTTTATAAAATAGAAGTGTGGGAATTAGTTCAAATTGCACGTCTCAACAATACAGCTGGAGAGGACTGTGAATGCAACAGAAGTGAGTACACTTTAGTGCAAAGCCCCTTTATTGGTTTAGCTTACAATAATTGCATCATTTCAAATTTGAATAGTAGAGTAGAAGAGAAGAGTCACATTTCTATTGATCAGCTTTGTGCCAAATCTGAGGTACTTGCCCATTTTTTTTTAAGTACATTATACATTTGTACATATACATTATACAAATATTATGTATTATTATTGCAGTGGTGGTGGTTTGATTTTAGTAGGATGGACACTGCAGCTCTGGTTAGTGGTACTAAGACTCATTCTGTATCTCCTCATTACTGCTGCAACTATAATTGGTTTAATATTTAGATGGCCACCAAGCTGTCCATACCCTTTCCCATCTTTGCAAAGTCACACTTCTTTTCCATGTGAAGCCATGAAGGTCAATAAAATGTATGCTCAGTAGTATCAGTGTAGGACTGTCACTTCTCAGTCAGCAGTTACATTCTGGTCACTTTCTTTAAAACTTATTTTTCTTATTAACAGCTTCTGCGTTGCGGTTTTATGGCAAGTTCACCTACGAGCAGAAATACGCAAAAGGATCTAGTAGCTTGTATGGCATTTCTGAAGGTCATCATGCCATTTGAGACAAAACAAATGCAAGAAATAGTTGTCAATAATTGCTATTAATGTTATATCAAACTCGCCTTAATGGCCACATAGTGTTTAGTTATTGACTAGGGATTTAGCAATGACTTGTTGACCACAGGAATGCACTTGCATGTGGGTGTCATTGAAAGCCATGCTCTTAATTAGGCTGTAGGCTGCTATTAGATGACCTTTTTCACAGCCATACAGATCTCACCTTTTCATTTGTTTGTTTTTTTACCTGACATATCAGTTTCTGATGGTTGTATTAGGCTGCAATGTAAACAATGACGATCATTTTCCAAGGTGTTTCTCCTGGTGTCTGTGTGTACAGAAAGGAAGAAAGTTAAACGTATCTAATAATAATCTGACACTTGATTTAACTGAATTGAAATTTATTATCAGGATTACTTATGACAGTTTTTCCATTAATTCTATTTATTATAATGAAATAACAAATAATCTAAATGTAATCTCCCATCCGATAATATAAATGATGCTTTTTGCTCTAATTTAGTGCACATTTATAATAACAGTAGTAGTGCACCTCTAAATGGATCTGTGCTGCTTCCTGCTCTCCCCTCCTTCATCCTTCCCCATGCTATTCAGAACCATGTTCACCAGGTTGTAGACTGTTTAGCAAATGATTTTAAGCTGAGTTGGCTATCTGGTCGCTGCTCTTCTGTGTTTCTGTCTCTTCATCACTGTCCTCATCATCACCTGCAGACTGCATAAATAAATCCTTTATATCTAAGTACACTTTGCTGCATTAGCCAGGAAAGCTTTTTTTCTTTGTTTAACACCTTCTCTGCACTATTGACAATGGGCTCACGACCCATGTTTCCGCAACAAGTGGTGATACTTTCAATAAGCACTAGATATTAACAGCCTGAGTGCTAAATATTGTCAGTTGTGAGGGCAACTGTTACATGCTGGTACATATTACACCAGCAATGTCACTAATGCTAAGATTTGTTCCATTTATTATTGGCAATGCTGTTCTTTTTTAACATCTAGTAATACATTCCAGTATTAATGGCATACTTTCTTTTTCGTATCCTTGGGAGTATTGAATAAAATGAATAGTATGATTCTGCACTGGCACTGAATAAACACTTTGAAAGAATGAGTAAAACAAATATGTAGCCTCATCGGGGCTTGAACCTCTGACCTTCTGATCAGTAGTCCAGAGACTTTACCGTTGCACCACCACAATCCATTGTTGACTGAAAAGCCCTTAAAAGTCTAGTTAAATATGCAAGAAAAAATAAAAATAAATAAATGTAATGGGCCTGTAGAGGGCTGAGAGTCAATTTTATGGAGTAAACATACCACTAATAATTTTGCTTCTTGCCTTTTTTTCTATATTTGAATTCAGTGCTATTTGTAATCTTAACACTGTTCTCAAAAAGCTTAGATATGAATTATATTTTTACTTCACCACGAAACGCGGCAGGGTTAGTTGATGATCGGCGTATGTTTGTCAGTCAGTTTGTCTGACTGTCCATCTGTTTGTCTGTCTGTTAGCGACATTACTCAAAAACGGACCAGCGGATTTGGATGAAATTTTCAGGGAAGGTCAGAAATCACAAAAGGACCAAGTGAATAGATTTTGGCAGTGATGCGGCTTGTAGTCTGGACCCATAGACTTGTTAAAGATTTCTGTATCATTGAACGCTAGCGTTCGATAGACGTGGATAACAGTACAGGTATATTATCTGGGATATGGTGCAAAACTCATTCTGGAATCTGTCTGAAAGTTGGACTTGAATGGAGAAGATGGAAAAGGTCAGCTTTCTTTTTATTTCTTGGTGTCTGCATTTCTTGATGTCAGTGTGATCACAGAAGAGAAGTCATCTTCGCCCTTTTCTCATTTTCTCTCTCTCCCTTTTTATCTTACTCTCTCTTTATCTCTCTCCCTCTCAAACTGTTCTTTTAATCAAAGCATTGGTCCCAAAAGTGTCTCAAATATTATGACTGATCCAATAGCTATGGAAATCACACCAGTGTGTTGCAGACATGGCCTTTTCTGAAGGACTCCAAGGACTCCAGCGGTCACAATACAGTCTGGCCTGTCAATCTCAATGTTCTCTTCTCTGCGTCATATGTCAAAATTCCACCACCGCCTTCCTGAGAATATGCACTAATATTCTCATTTCAACTGCACCCATGGAAATGCTTGTACTTATATATGATTGCAGAGAAAAACAGATTCATTGTGAACCTATACTTATGCCGCATGCTTTTACCGATGTGAACTTGCACTTGCATACTCACATGTGTAGGGTAGGTAGCACAGACACATGGCCAGTCACACATGTAGTACACCGAGGCTATATGCAAGCCTGTACACTTGCATGTAGACTCTCCATGTGCAGACTGTCAGATATCAGCACCCCTACTGTTTCTAATTCATCAGTTAAATGCTAATCCCACAGCAACCCATTCAAATCTGATCTAGCTGAAAATATCACAGCAACTCACTGTGCAGTTTAAACGGTGTGCACTTGGTGTTACTCAAAGCACTATACATTGTGTTTCTCATTTATCCATTCACATACACACTAGTGATGACAGAGCTGCCATTGAGAGTGACTGGGGTTCAGTGTGTTGAACACGGACACTTTGACATGCAGAGGATTGAACCGCCGACTTTTAGTTAGTGGACAACCCACTATACCACCTGAGCCACAGCTGTTAATTTACCCGCCTGGAAGAAAAAGTATCTGGTTTTATCCCAGGATATGTTTTCCTGTGTGAATTGACTAACTCTCCATCAGGACAATGTCACAATTCAGCCTTCTTTAAAGGTGCTTTTGTGCCTTCACAAAAATAGAACTCCCGGGGAACAACTGACATCATTTCACCATAAGATTTAAAATAGTAAACTGTATCCGTACAACTGTGCCAAGAAACGGTCAACGCTGCGCAGTCGTGTGATTTCAAGTGGATGAAATCTTTAAATAACTTCTGGTCTGCAGCAGTCGATTTGTAGTAGGATGTGATCGTCAGCAGGCAGCTGACGTAGTGTTCATTTGTAGTCATAGTTACAGTGATGCCGTGGCACTATCTTGCAACGATACAGAAATCTTTAACAAATCCATGGATCCAGACTATAAGCCACATCACTACCAAAATCTAATCAATTGGTCCTTGTGTCATTTCTGGCCTTCCCTGAAAATTTGATTCAGATCTGTTGGTCCATTTGTGAGTAATGTTGCAGACAGACAGACAAACAGACAAACCAGCATCAATCGTCACATATCTCCATCATATTACTTGAAGGAGTAATAAAATATTTTTTAAAAATGTTTATAAAAGGGGTGAAAATGTTGTTGCATTTTAGCACTTTTATTTCTGTATGTAAATAATAACAAACACATTACTGAATTATTCACCAGGATGCCTAAAATCCTACAGGTCAAATACTTTGCAAGTTTGCTTTACAAACCCTGACCAGCATTATGACTTTACCATATTGCCGTATAATTTAGTATTGTTTTTGAGAAATTATTTCACCTCACATTCCAAACAGAAGGTTGGTATAATTCAGTAAGTCATGATAACTTTGTTGCCATTGCAACAAGATAGTTGTTAGATGTTCGAGAATTATATGCAGATATATGGAAAGATGTTTTAATGATTTTTTTTTAAAACCCTTTTTGCTAACCTTTTGTTTGTTTTTGTTTGCTCACGGAAGTTCACATCACTTACTCACCAACATAAGCTTTTCCATTTATTATTAGCAATGCTGTTCTTTTTTAACATCTAGTAATACATTCCAGTATTAATGGCATACTTTCTTTTTCGTATCCTTGGGAGTATTGAATAAAATAAATAGTATGATTCTGCACTGGCACGGAATAAACACTTTGAAAGAATGAGTAAAACAAATATGTAGCAGCAGAAGCATTCTGGGTAAAATTATTGTAGGTTGAAAATCTTGTTCCAAAATGACGTATTTATTCATACTGAGAGTGAAAAGCCCAAAAGTGGGTCATGCCCCCTGTTTTTGGTGGGTCCCAACCATAACCACAGAGTGTTCTAATGAGCTTGAGACCATGAGAGAAGCAAATTTTATTCATTTTCCGTCGCAGGCTGAGAAAGTTTAAAGAGCCGCCACAGTAGGGGATTTTCAAGCAACCCCCTCCTGTGATTCTTCAAATACTGCAACCGTCAAATGGCTTGGCTTGGGATTCAATATATCACACAGCGAATAGTCCACTACTCCACTTAGATATTCAAAGCAATTCAGTCCCTTTTCTGTCTGCCTTCAATGCTGTTGGCCTTTAATGATGGCCCATGAAAAAAAAATAGCATATGATAATACTACTACTACTGCTACTGCTACTACTACTACTACTACTACTACTAATAATAATAATAATAACAACAAAAACAACAACAACAATAATAATAATAATAATAATAATAATAATAATAATTTTGTCCCACAGACACTAAATTAGTCCAAAATAGGGACCTCAAAAACAAAAACAACAGTTATGCAAGCCATGAACATTTGCCAGTGCTGCTTAGAATTAGATCATTATATATACACACACACACGCACACACACGCACGCACGCACGCGCACACACGCGCACACACACACACACACACACACACACACACACACACACGCACACACACGCACACACAGACATACACACACACACACACACACACACACACACAGACACGCATGCATGCACGCACACACACACACACACACACACACACACACACACACACACACACACATATATATATATATATATATATATATATATATATATATATATATATATATATATATATATATATATATAAAACATTATTTCTAACAATGACCACAATCTCTACTGATAGATGTAGATTAAGCCTTTTTTGATCCCGCAGCCAGGACATTTTCCATGTTACTGCAGCAAATAGAAAAAAAACAGTACAAAGAAAAGAGCAGGACACAACGCACACAGTGCACAGCTATAAATAGGGACTTTTTCCTTATAGAAGAAATAGAGATGTTTAAATTGCACATAGTGTCTTTGTTTACATTTTTATTTCACAGTTAGTGGGTGACCTGAACTACTGGGAGCCGGCTCGATTGAACATTGATAGTAACCAAATTCATTGGGTTTATACCTTCACCATATCTTAAAGGGGCCATATTATGTAAAATCCACTTTTTCATTATTTTAAGCATAAATATGTGTCCCAAAAATATGAGATGACACCATACCCTAATTTCTTTCCTTTCACCATCAAACAAAAAGAGTGTGTCTGAATGAGGAACTCAGGCATGTAACCCCTGAGGACGTCATTAGGGGATAGCACTGCCCCCAGCTGGCAAACAGATCAGCCAGTAATAGAAAACAGAGGAATTAGTGTTAGTGTTCTAATAATCCAGATGTAAACTTCAGGTGTAAGTCTACCAATTCCTGAACACATTTCACTCAGCTTTCTGGCTTTGTCCTCCATTCTCCCATCTGATTATCCATGTGTCACCACTGTCAAAATTCCCCAGACTATGGACAACAACAACAGCAGCAAGCTCTGAGCAGAAACCTGTATGTTGAAAAATGCAAGTTTTGCTGAAAGTTTGGACCATGCAATAATTTTTATTTGATTTTATTTTTGGTTTGTTTTGGTTTGTTGTTTGTGGGTTTTTTTGTCTCACCTCCCCGTTCAAATACAACTTCCCTGTCATCACTGCGCTGTTTGGTTTTGCTCTGCCCAAGACAATTGTGATTGGTGTACAGAGTCTTCCCCTCTTAGAGTAGAAAAATGATGAGGTGCAGTGAGACCTTCCTCTGGTGTTGATTCCGCACAGACAGGTCTAACTATGCAAGATTGGTGACATAACTACTCATTATCCATTGTAGAAAGATGCTTCAGTTAACCACAGAAATGTCAGGCCATCAGATATCAATTCAGAAATGTCTAAAAACAGTGCCTTATATGTTGCTGCTTCTGTAAGAATGTCTTCTTCTTCAGCATGTACAGCTGAACTCCTATGTTTTGACTCCTGTCTTGTTTCCACTGATGTATACATGGCCTCTTCCTGAAAGGGGCCTTGGCAGCAGCACCTCACCTGGGTGTATACAGGCATGGTAGAATAAACAAGCTGTGCAGTATTTTGTGCAAAAACTTCAAGTTTTTGCAGACAAGTGAGATTTACTTTAACTTGACAAAACTGAGTATACCATGGGATGCATTAAGAACTGGTATTTGTTACAAGTCACAATCTTGCAATGGCTTAATTATTGTTTAGTGTGGCAAGAGAATAACAACAAATAATAATACTGAGTTGAACTGGAAACTCACAGTTTATAAAATGCACAGAATTCTTTTTCAAATACACAAACCCAGCACAGTTTTCAAACTGTCCACTTCACTTACAGAAAGCAGAAGCTGCAAGATAGAAATGAAACTTTCTATGGAAAATTAAGAAGACTGTGGCATAAAAAGGTCACAGAAAACAAACATAATAATACATAAAATAATACAATAAAATCTAGACAAATAAGTTTACACAAGTGACTTGAAATATAACAAAATCCAAGACAAAAGGAGAAAATGATACATAATCTTTTGCAGTGAATATAAACCACTGCAGAAAGATCAGGTCACAAAGAAGCTGAAGGAGTAAATGGGTCATTCCAGAATTGAAGGTCACAGTTGTTAGTCCATGCTATTGTTAGCTTTTTCTCAGGAGTAGAAGCTAGATATTTAGCTAGCTGTTACTGCTGACCAAGAGGACAAACTGACTGATGGAAAAAAGAAAAAGTAAAAATAATTTGTATCTTGATATATGAATACCAGGGTTGCATGAGATAGAGTGAGACATTCAATCAAGGCTGACAATATTTTGAAAATATGAAAAATAGAAGAGAGGACATAGCTTTGCTCTACCCATTTTTTCGGAAAACGGTTTGATGATGTCGATTCCAGTGTATCATGTGATTCACTGTTTTCTTCTTCTTCTACCAGCTAAAAAAAGTTATGCTAACAGGGTACACGTTCCATGCATAATAATTACTCCACCAAGGAAAGGAGTGGAGTTATGTAACAATCAGCATTGGTTTGTCTGTTTGTCTGTTAGCAACATTACTCAAAAACGTATGAACGGATTTGGATGAAATTTTTAGGGAAGGTCAGAAATCACAAAAGGACCAAGTGAATAGATTTTGGCAGTGATGCGGCTTATAGTCTGGACCCATAGACTTGTTAAAGATTTCTGTATCATTGAACGCTAGCATCACAACATCACTGTAACTATGACAACAAGTGAACACTACGTCAGCTGTCTGATGACGATCACATGATTGTGATCCTACTACAAATCGACCACTGCGGACTTATCGGGACGTATCCTTCAGAAATGATACAAAGAACAATTGATTAAATTGTGGGGGTGTTTCTGAGTCCCATCAATTCCTGCCACCTGCTACATATTTAAGTGATGCAATTCGTTATCCTCACATAACGTACACATGCATAACACATGCCTGTGTTCAGCGCAAGGTCATTTTGTTTGTGGGTACATCTATATTAAATGGACACATTCTATTTTGCCATGATTTCTGATCATCCATCCATTATCTATAGACCGCTATCATATTTGCTTTTAAAAAAAAAAAAGCTTTTAAAAAAAAAAAAAAAAAAACAACTGCTTTTTCTTTCAAAAATACGGACATTTCTAAGTGACCCCAAATTTTTTGAACAGTAGTGTATTGTGGTGCAGAAGGATAAATAGCATAAAAACTCAAGTACCTCAACACTGTAGTACTGTAGTGAAGTAAATCTACTGTTATTTATTATTAATTTCCACCTATAAGTAACTTTCCACCACTGCACTAAGATATGAATGTCTCATGGTAAAAGGGAAGAGCACAAACACTCATAAACAACGTCACAACTGAGGAGAAGAAAAAGCAAAGAAAAACAAACAACAACACCTGTTTATATTAATTAATGGAGTGCAACGTGTCTCAGACAATGTTTAAAATGTTTATGTGATCATCTTCAAAACCTGGCCTTAAAGTAAAGATGTGCAAACAGTGTCACACTATGCGCTATGCTGATACATACATTTATGCATGTGTCACATCTTTGGCATCATTTGGCCTTAACTTCCATTAAAAAAAAAATAAATTGAAATGACTATGAAATAGTATTTGAGGATTTACGAAATTAGTCACCCAGTACACAGATTTTGACTACTGAGAATAACACCAGCGATGGGCAGTGATTTTCAAATGAACACAGTCTGTCAGATTTAGACGTCTTTCAGAGTAATTCAGCCTCAGTGTCTACGCTGATGCCTACGCTACATTATTATTACAAAATGTTTTTCAAATTGCCGTGTCAGTGACTGAAAAATGTGATTTTCCTGTGACTGTTTGGGCAGAGATGTAGATGCTTTCTCGACAATAACAGAGTTTTATAGATATTGATGTAGTAGCACAACGTGTGAAGAAACAGTATAACTGCAGTAATGATGACAGAAAACAGTGCACCTGACAACATAAAGCTGGTGATAGAAGAGATGAACTGCCTTGGAGAACAATAAGCTGTGTGTATATGTGTACATATGTGCATATAGGATTGTGTGTGTGTGTGTGTGTGTGTGTGTGTGTGTGTGTGTGTGTGTGTGTGTGTGTGTGTGTGTGTGTGTGTGTGTGTGTGTCTGTGTGTGTCTGTGTGTGTCTGTGTGTGTGTGTGTGTGTGTGTAAATGACTCTATCTTATGGCCTCCCAACCGCATTTTGTTTTCCATGTGAAAGTGCCCAGTCAGCAGGACTTAGTGTAGATCCCCCAGCTTGGATAGTTTTCTCCCTAGACACAAACACTTTGCCCCGAAAGGCAAAACCTGACTGCTGAATATTGGCCATATTTCATCTGAATGGTGTTTACTGAAGTCTCTTTGGGTTTTTTTCTTCCAAATCACATTATTTATATATTTATTTAGTTGCTCTTCCGTCCTTCCTCTTAAAGCCACTGTCAAACAGAAGCATAGTCCCTTTGCTGTGTCTGGTTGTTTGTTTGTCTTTCATAATTTCTTTTATTTATTTATTTATTTGTTTGTTTGTTTGTTTGTTTGTTTGTTTGTTTGTTTGTTTGTTTGTTTGTTTTAACTTTCTGTTGTGTGTTCGCCTTGCCCTTTATCCAGTTCTAGAAGCATGACCTCAGGTCACAACAAAAAGCAAACCATATGAGCAGGCAAATGTGCAAGAATGTTCACATTTGTAAAAAGATTAATGGAGATTTCAAATGATCTTAAGCCCTTTCACCTTCCATTTAGTACATAGTACATGCAAAATTGAAAATCTCAGACATAAAAATGAGGGATATTGCTCACACTTTTCATTTTGCTCATCCATGTCTAGTAGCAGTTCACATGATCTTTTCTGTGGGTGTCCATAGTCTTCAGTGGCTAAATTACAGTAGCTGCATATTAAGGAGGAGTGCATAATGTTGGCAAAAATAATGTGTAAAATTCTAAGAACAAGGCCACATAAAATCCAAAATTTGGAGAAACATGACAGAACCCAGATATCGAATTGACTGTAACACATTTAAAAAACAATATTTTACACTAATCCAAATGAGGGGTGACCATTTGAAGATTCACTGGCTGATAATGAGCTCATCTCTAAGTGCAATTAATATCCCCTTTCCACCTCTGCTGCAAAGAATTGATTGCCTCTTCAATACATGACACACTAATAATCCCAACCACTGCAAAATGATACCATTCACTCTGATCAATAGGACTTTGCTTATTTACGTAATTTATTAGTAGCAGTATACAAACTAACTCCCCACCATTCAAGACGCTAACAATTTTAGACACAATTTCCATTCTAGGATTTAAAGTTCCAATATGCCCAGGAAAAAAATGCAAGATTCAAAATTTCACGATATAATCCAAATCCGAATGCTTGATGCATTGGCGATATTGTGATACCATGTTATAAAGCTTATTAAATTAAATTTTATCAAATTTAATTAATTCAGTTGAATGAAAATTAATTTGAAGAAGCGCAAAAGAATGACATCTGAAATAAATTCTTTAGAGTTTGTGTACCCACAATCTGTTAATTTTGCTCCATCCATTAAATGTCACTAAATGAGCAAATCTGGCAAATACAGCCAACTCCAAGTGTCCTTGGTGTGTATTATCTAGTTTTAGATAAAAGCTCACCTCACTGCCATGTGGCCGTTCTCTGAATTTTATTAATTTTTAATGGAGGTTTTGTCTTTTATGTATTTATTTTTTTCACTTTGTAAATGTGATGGTTTAAGTCCATAGTTTTATTTGTTGGTATTAATTACCTCTAAAATACACGGCACCAGCCTTAACCACAGCAAACAGATACCTTCCATATCAAACAATACCTGATACATACACCTGAGCTGAAATCAATGGATGGCGTACAATAAATAGCTGCATATACAGCATTCCTCACTCTGTCTTACATATAATCGATATGGATATTAAGATTTTCAGAAGAATGGCCATCAGGACAAACATTTAAAGATACAAAGTTGTTGACTATATTGGAGAACTCTCTCTGCTCTTTCAAGCTCATATAAAATGAATGGACTGGAGCAGTGAGGTAATGATGTTGTACACGATGTGAATACATTGCAAAAGCAATTGCACTTATGTGCTGAAAATCTTGGAAACCAAGACACTAGCAAAATGCATCAGGATAAAAGTGCACATGATAGGGATTACATACGATAAATGAAATAAAACGTGATGACCTCAAAGCCTGAAAATGAGAAACATACACACATATTGTCAGCTAAGAAAACAAACTTAAGCTCCCCTTAAGGCAAGTCCAGCCAAGTTCATCTGGCACCTAATGTGTAGCCATTAGTAAAGTGATCTGTGAATGGGAATTGGTGCAAAGTGTGTGTATGTGTGTATATGCACATAGGTGCATGGGAAACTGGCCTGACACAGGGACTTTCGAGGGAGGTTTCAAACGTGTTTTCATAACTGTATGTGTCTCCATTTTCCTGTGTGTGGAACATTCCTTCGAGCCACTTAACCACTTGAACCTGACACTGTGGACTCCGTGCGTGTGTGTGTGTGTGTGTGTGTGTGTGTGTGTGTGTGTGTGTGTGTGTGCGCACGCACGTGCATGTGTGAACGCATGTGTGAGTGTGTACATGCGTTCGTTCGTGCGTGCGTGTGTGTCTTTGTTGTACAGACGTGCCTATAGGAGACAGCTGTCATACAATCACAATTCTTTCTAAGAAATGTGATGTAAATAGTTTCTTCCCTAAGAAGGAAATATATAATTTTGTTGGCATATGATTTTGATGCAGGTGATTAATCAAGCTAAATATATTTAAAAAAAAAAAAAAAAAAAAAAGCTTTTCTGTTCAAAATTAGCCTTTATCTGTGCACTTTATCTGTGCACTTGGATTTAAGGCATGTAAGGCATATAGTTGTCACATTTGAAAAAGCAGCCCTTGAAAAACCATTTTGTACATAGACAGACATAGATTTACTGTATTTCTGTCCAGTGGCAGTAAACACAACACAGCCGAAAGCTGTACTTGTTTCAGAGCTTAACAAGATATTTAGGGCTGAGAACTGTAACCACAGCACGACTACAGCTATGAACTGATACTCTCCCACAGGCACATACACCAGAGAGCCTCTTGTAGTGCAGCCGCCAGCTCAGCTAAAACACAGGTACCAGCACACTAACTCTGTCAAACAACCATAAATGCTTCTAGTGACTGTCGGAAGCTCCACTGGTCTGCTCAGCTATCCAACAGAGAAGAAAGGAATCTGAAAAAACCTTGTCAAGGTCGCTGATTCTGACCACAAGCTCCAAGTTGCTGTCCACGTTAACTGAGCAATGATCAATCACTGCAAGCGCATGTTCTCTGCATTCGTTGCTGTCGCACTCCTAGATTTTTTTTTAACAAGTATGCTGGAAGAAGGGGTTTTAGCAGAACTGACGGTATATTTAGCTTTTGAAAAGGGACCCCATAGCTGGCAGTGAGCTTTGGTGTTTAGTGATTAGTGATGGAGAAACACATGCGAGCAAGAACTGTTGCAGTCTGTTTCTATTCAGCTGAGTCTTTTAAGGGGCTGCAAGTTCACTTTTATTTTTCCCAGGCCAACTCTTGAGTTAATAAGTTTTGACTTACTAGCTGATGTTTTGACATTATATCCTCATCAAGTGTTTATATGTATGAAACTATTAACAGCCAGTGACGGTATAAAGTTGAAACACTATAAGTACCTCATTCTGAATTAAATCCATCTTCATTTAAATTAGTCTTTTTAACAGAAAATGTCTGACACAAATATGTAATAATTTCAGCTAAATCATAGTCAAGGCTTGATCATGGACATTTCAGTCAAATTTTTCAATTTTACTTTTCTAAATTTTCTCAGCATTGTGAGGCAAGGGCTGTCACCATCATTTTATACAGCTACCATGGTTACAGATGTTTTTCTTGCCTGTAGTGAGGTTAATGGAAAAGGCACTGCTGTGATATAATATATATAAACCCTCGTCAGTAAGTCCAGTTACTGTTAGCATTGCCACACAATTGAACCTCTCTCTCTTTCTGTCTTGCTTATTTCACATTAGCATAAGCATTACCACAGCTACAATACACAACAGAAGTGAGCATGCACGTAAGTATCAAATGATTCAAAATTGTATTGCCTCACAGTAACTGAATTACTTCTAAATTGAACAGTAGGGTGCTTGAACAGTTTACATTTATTACATTCAAAAAAAAAAATGACCCTACACTTGGAACTAAATGCAAAATAACTCAGTATTTTCATTGATGAGATTCATTTTTTTCCAGTATTTTCTATGTCCATCTTTACTTTTCATGCCTAAATCAATCCTCCTCAGCATGGAGGATACTCCATGTATTTCACAACATATTTCTGAAGAGATGTTCTGCCATTCTACAGACACTTTTTTTCAGCTGCTGTGTGTTGGAGGGGTTGTGTATCTCTACCTTTCTCTTTAAACACTCAAAATGTGTTCTACTGGGTTCAAGTCAGGGGGCATACTTCATCTGGTCATAGTTTCCCCCTAAGAAACCCCTTTGGCAGTGCGCTTTGGATGGTTATCACGCTGGAATATTCTTCTTCTGAAAAGTTTCTGCAAACTAGGAGTCAGTCAGTCTATCCATGGTTAATAATGGTGTCATCAATAAATGTCATCTCCCCAACACCTTTTGCACTGATCAAAGGCCCATATCATTACACTCCCACATCTGTGTTTCACTGTCAGGACCATGAATGTACTGTAGCAGTCCTGACCAGGTTAATGCCAGACATACTGGTCCCTATCTGAGCTAAACAAATTGACGTTGGTCTCATCTGACCAAAGAAAGAAAGAGTCATGACACTAACATACAGATGGAGACAGCTCTTCGGTCCAAAGGCTCCTTTGTTCACAACTCAGCCAGGCATTTTGAGAAATCATAGGTTTAGTGTGTTTTGTTTAAATGACCACAGGCAATGTGTTTCTTGGTGATCACAGGTACATTCACTATTGTTGCACTGAGTTTATGAAAGATCTGCATTCTGTCCCCCTTGCTCAGAATCAGAATCAGTTTTTATTGTTATCATACGACGTATAATGAAATTGCATTTCCCTCAGGTGAATATGGACTGTTCCTGCTGAGCTTTTAAAATGCACTCTCTAAGCCAATCAGTTCGTAGATATCATTCTTAAAATCATTAAAATTTTGTCACTCTTTCGTCCAGGCTGATGATCAAGCACCTGTGCTATGGCATTTTGCGCTCTCTTGCTAAACATCTTTATCATGTCTGATCTTGGCAGCGATATCATGGAGAACCCAGAGATCCTCAAAGAAGATGCTGTTGGTATTATTTATGACTCGTTGCCTGTGGGTGGTATGAGACAAAGTTCCCGAATGGCTTTTTGGCATCATGCTGCTGAATCTTCAACAGCAGTCAGCTAACTAAATCAGCAAAGCATCCACTCTGGATGCGTTCCAACTGCAGGATTTGTCCAGTATTTCAAGTGCAAGGCATTCTCAACCTCACTGAGGCCCTTCAACCTTGTAAAATCCCACACCAACTGCCGATCCAGCTCTGGGCTCCAAGTCATGCACCTGTGGGCACAAAGGGACCAAAAAGTCCACTCCACTTGAGGCTCCAGCAGCAAAGCATGGTATATCTAGCGTTCCAGGTTCTCCTTGCCCTTTCACTGGCAAAAATGACGTCATGCAATTTCTCCAAGCAGTCATAGCATCCATCCACTCCATCAAAGGTCATCTGTTGGCTCTGCAGAACAGTAGCAGAAAGCCCATCATTCCCAGTCAGCTAGCTTACTGCTAAGGCCTGCCAGCTGTTGCCTCAGCCTCTTCTTTCTTTCTCAATTTTATCTGGCCCCTACCAGTTACATCTGTCAGGCTGCCATTGTATCGCCTAGATTTCATCCTAAAATTCTCCCCGGTAAAGGTATCAATTTAACCAGTTTGTTACTCTCGTCTCTTGAATGCTACAAAACTTAGCTACTCCCACTTTTTGTCCAGAGATACGGCGAATAATGAGTTCCTCATTGTCATTGGCATCTATAGGAACATGCTGTGCTCTATCCAAAGACAAGATAAGACCTGGATACATCCATCCATTATCTATACACTGTATCTATACACTGCTTTATCCTCATTAGGGTTGTTAGGGGCTGGAGTCTATCCCAGCTGACTTACGGTGAAGACAGGGGACACCCTGGACAGGTCACCAGTCTATCACAGGGCTACATATACAGACAAACAATCACACTCACATTCAAACCTACAGACGATTTAGAGTTGCCAATTAACCTGAGCATGTTCTTAGACTGTGGGAGGAAACTGGAGAACCCGAAGAAAACCCACACATGTACTGGGAGAACATGCAAACTCTATGCAGAAAGATCCCAGGAAGGCCGGGACATGAACCAAGGATCTTCTAGCTGCAAGGGGATAGGGCTAACCATCAAGTCACTGTGCAGCCTTTAGCAAAAATACGGTACAGTAAATTTCTATCTTGACCACACATTTCTCCCCAGGAAATCTGCTCTCTCCATTTCTCAGTTCAATACTAGAATAACCGGGTCATTATTTGATAGTGAACACCTCATGTTGGTAGGACAGCAACACTTTCCTGCTCCACCTGTGGAAGCACTGGTCATTCAGCTTCTCTGTGCTCTACCTTCTGAATTGTCACCCCTCAACTATTCAACTCAACCTGTGCAAGCAGATCACTGTTTGGCATTGGGTACTTCAATTTAACAACAAGCAAATTAGCGATACTATGGATCAGTTTACAACATTTGGACACTATTTCTGATTCACACGCCGCTGATTGTGCACCCCTCCTCCTCCCCATCTCCACCTCATCCAGGTTGTCCTGGGCATTGCAACCAGTTTCAGTGCAACTATTACCAGGTGATTCTATTTGGAATCATTTGACATGTAAAAGATATTGCACAGGGGTGTACTCACCTTTATAGTACACTGCACATTTTGTACATTGACAATCAGCCACTTATCCAGAAGATGATTCACTCACTTGTTCACTAAAATCCTGCTTCTTACTCGGGTCAACATTGAGGAAAATAATGATTTTTCTTTAGTGACCATAGAGGAAAATGTAGTTGTTGGCTCTGCCCTTCTGTTGCTTCTCG
Organism: Amphiprion ocellaris; assembly: GCF_022539595.1. Taxonomy (NCBI): domain Eukaryota; kingdom Metazoa; phylum Chordata; class Actinopteri; family Pomacentridae; genus Amphiprion; species Amphiprion ocellaris. The sequence goes on along the minus strand of NC_072769.1, from coordinate 24,895,444 downwards.
CTTAATTCTCACTGTTATCTGTGCTTGTGTTAAGTTTAGGAGACTCTATTTCAAGAAGTGATCCTGTTCGACCTCATTATTGACACATATGTATATTCACAAAGTGTAAGGTGCTTTTTATTACCAGTAGCACAGGTCAGCTGCTTCTCAAAAAGAGCTATTTTGGGTGGCAGGGGAGTTGCAGAATGGGATTCCACAGATAATGTAGGTCACTGAGTAAATAATTAGACACTGATTAGTTCATTTGTCCATTCGTCAGTCTTTAAGATTGTTCTTTACTCTTTCATTTACACTTTACATTTTAAAAGCCTGTAAGTAGTTCTCATTTCAAAAAGTTACTTTTTGTTTTGCTTTAGTTTGATGTCATTATAGTTGTCTGTTGACAACACACTGAGCAGGTACAAATACCTTACGAAAATGTATTGTCAGAATGTTGTAGCTCATCTACTGATTATAATTTACATTCGTGGTCTCCAGAGGTTACTTTCAGTTTTATCCACTGCATTAGGCCATCACTTGTACCACCATCAGGTCAGCATCTCTACTATGCAAACAAGATGTTTCATATTCTAATGTGCACGCTACTGCAAAACTTGATGAGCAGATTCATGTTCCTTGAAAGAATCTCCCATTTTTACAGACTTTCTTCATGTACCATCACAGGACCAACAGGTCTAGTAAGACTCGATAGGTCTCCATTCCTGCAGCACAAGACAGAAGCCATATTTCAGTGCCTCTGAAGATCAAAGATCAAACTAAAGTGCTGTAGCAGTCTTGCAATTGAGTAGATGGTACACCCTTGCATTTCTACAAAAAAAAAATGTTGCACAGGATCTGAAGCATTTTTGATTGGACTACAAACTCCACTAAATGTGTATTATTGCCTTTAAAGTATTCGTTTGTGCCTAGTTGAGTAGCATGTATTTGTGTATGTCCACACATGCATATTTGCTTGTGTGATTTGAGGGAATACTTTTCCTACTTGGCAAGACATGGGGGCATCCTGGATGCCTGGGGAGGGAGGGAGAGAGGGGGGGAGGGAGGGAGAGAGGGAGGGAGGGAGGGAGGGAGAGAGAGAGAGAGAGAGAGAGAGAGAGAGAGAGAGAGAGAGAGAGAGAGAGAGAGAGAGAGAGAGAGAGAGAGAGAGAGAGAGAGAGAGAAGGAGTGATGGAAAGCAGACAAAACAACACAGCTGCAGAGGGATGACATTGGCTTGTCCTAACACTTCTTCAGTCATGTGAAAGTGTGTGTGTGTGTGTGTGTGTGTGTGTGTGTGTGTGTCACAGAGAAAGAGGGTGTGTTTACTGTCACATTAGATATGCCATAGATTACTGACACAATGACAAAGCTTTTGCATACGTGTGTGTCTGTGTGTGGATGAAGGAGAGAGATTCATGCACATCGGTGAGTGCACATTGGCAATGAATGTACATAAGAGCACAACCCTGAGCCAAAGCTACAATCACCACGTACGCACACACACATGCACACACACACTGACAGTGACACAGAGTGAGGTTTCGCTTGAATACACACCTGTCCTTTCGCTCTATGGTACACAGCACACATCCTGACCACAGGCCACGCTGCGCTTGTGTGTGAGTGTGTGTGTGTGTGCGCGTTGAACAGCCTCCAGGGTATCCTTGTACACAGACAGCTTCTCACAGGCCAGAAGTCCCTTACAACAGCCTTGTTGTTTTTCTGTCCCTCAATTTCTTTGTTGTTGTTTTTGTTTGAAAAATACAGTTTTTATTTTTCATTCACACTTTTTGTTCACTTGATTTGTTTTTCATTGTTGCTTTTTTCATCCTGTCTGTCTTTCTTTCCTCTGACTTTTTTTCTCTTTTGACCCATAGGAGGAATAAATCTGCATGATTTTCCTTTGGAAATGTCCCCAGATGTGGTGTGTCATTGTGTCAGTGAGTCATATTGTGGTGTGTCAGTAGGTATCTCAGTGTTTGCGTGTACAGACACGTGTGTGTGCATGCAAAAGTGAATATGAGTTTGTGTAAGTGCTTTAATAGAAAAGAAAAGACAGTTAAGAATGCAAATGACAAATATTTGATATACATCAATGTTATATTATCTTGAACTTGGTTTGTGCACTTGATCTGTTATTATATTGCTGTTTATTTTGTTTCTATTTTACTGATTTGACTCTAATGATGCATCGTTTACTTGTCACTTCAAATGGGATTCTAACCCTGCTTTCCTTTGTTTTTCCCATTTATCCCACAACATCCTTTGCGTCTATCTTCCCTTATCTAGGTGAAAAACCACATGACTGGCTGAGGTCTACATTTTCTAAAGCCTGAAATTGAAGCCAAGAGAAGATGTAGTTGCTTCTTAGACCACTTAACTCAAAATATGCTGAAAAAATATTTGGCATTTTTTCCTAGTGACACCAAAAATACTGAGTACCCTGGCTGTAACATAACATTGCCATTTATTCAGTAAGTTATCCCAGGGCCTGCAGCTTTTAGGCCTTTTTTTTCTCAAGACACTGTATTCTGGACTTGTTACTAGCTCTTCCTGTGTACTTTCACTGAATTACTTTGATACTGAAGAAAATTTGTATTTTTTATTTTTGAGATAATAATATCTTCAGAAAAGTGTGCCTCACACACTAAATCTAAAAATATGTGCTTCATGTCTGAGGGTTCAGATTTTGACCGAGTTGTGATTTTTTGACAAATTGCTACAGATTTTAAAGTAGCCTCCCTTAACTGTTTTATAAGTTGTGTGTCACTGACACTGCTGCTGCTTCAACTGTTGATTGTGTTTCAAGCAAACAAAACTGCAATTAGCATTCCTGTTTTTAGAACAGATACATCTTGTGTCTTTTCTAAAATGTAGCTCAAAGTCTTGGCATAAATGACCCAAACAACCCACATATATAAATGCTATACCTCTAACTGTAGAAAAAAGTCCTTTAGCATGCGTTTATTCTGGCAACAGTGGTTTCAGTTATCAGGTATTTTTCTGTTGGCTGTTTCAAAGTGGTTATTTAGTGAGTGAAATAATTTTTAGGTGTCTTCACTCTGACGCCAGATTTAAGTCAGGCAAGTGCAGAGAAATTGCATAAGCTGTCAGTCACAGGGAGAATCTGAACGCCTGGAGCTGCAACCTAAAATTTCAGGCCTCTGCTGGACTAGTAGAGTGGCCTGTGATGTACACAGGGCATGAAGCTGGTGGGAGAGTGTTGCTGTCAGGCAGTGTGTAGGTCAGCTGTCATGGATAATTCCAACAGTTTCTGAGTCCTTGGGAGAAAGTACAAATTCAGTAGTAGTATGGGCACAAAAATAATACTTTATGAATGGTATTTAGGCCAAATACTCAGTCAGGTAGACCCCATATACTTATAATAGTGCTGACATGATACACAGAACTCTATTCTCAAGTTATTACATTAATGGGAATATCTATCCATTCAAGTGTCACCACTGTTACAACAAACACACACCAAGGCAACTATTTGATTGTGCATGTCAAAGACATTTCTCCATAGCAGTTTTCCTTATGCCTCTTTGATAGGTCCATGATTCCAAAGCCACTTGAGTCAGTGCCTGGACTTGACGTGACTTAATGTCAATGTAAAGGCTCTCTTATTTTTGCAACGTGACTGAGTAAACAGAGCAGAGTTGTCTAAATGTTTTCTGTGACATCATCCCGCATGGAGGAAAATGTGTGCTGTGGACAGGACCTGTGTAAGAAGTAGTACTTTACCAGAAAAACGCATTCGTAAATACCTCAACATGTTGAAATCACTGCAAAAACAACATCTCATACCTCAGTTTCATTACATCCATCCACTGTCTATACAACGCTTTATCCTCATTAGGGCCACGGGGGGGGGGGGGGTGTTAGGGCAAAGACAGGGGACACTCTGGACAGGTCACCAGTCTACAGCAGGGCTACAAATAGAGACAAACAATCACTCTCACATTCACACAGGCCAGGACGTGAACTGGGGATCTTCCAGCTGCAAGGCAAAAGTGATAACCACCACGCCACTGTGCAGCCCAGCTTCATTACACTATGTGCAAAATATACCTGCAAGAATAAGAGCGTTGTGACAGAGAGATCAGACTTGAATTTAAATACTGAAACCGATTGTTATGCCACATGAGTCTTGAGGATGTGAAGAGTAACAAAAGATGATATTCGAAAACCAAGTTAAAGGAGTAGGACACAGATAAAGCAACAAAAGAACAATAATTTACAATGAAAAAAACACTGACAAAGCGAGCTTCTTCTTCAAAAAAAAAAAAAAAAAATGATGAAGCTGATCTGCAGTTCAAGAAAAAGCTCCACACACAACTGGCCGGGTCGAGAAGGGAGAACACCAGCAGCCCTACCCTAAACGAGTAAAACACACCCACAATCTACCTACAGACACACACAGCACTGATGGCTCTAACACCAGCTGGAACACAGGTTTTCATCTCATTAATGGGGTTGTGCTTCTTTAGCATGAAGCAGCCAATTACAACATCTTCTTTTGAATCCCAAATGATCACATTAAAAGTTTGTTAAGTTGTCAAGCAATTTAATTTGCTAATAATTTGAAATTATATTCTTATTTAAATTTTATTTCATTTTTGTCTGACCAACAGAACCGCATCTTTGCCCAGGAAGGAAAGCATCCAGATTCCCTTTTAAACAGAAAAACATCTAAATAAGACTCAGTAAATAATACAGTGGCATCAAAAACAATGCCGCAGGTTAAACACACATCAGATTATAAATACAAAGGCCCAAATGCTCCCAGGTATGCAAATGCATACAGTTGTGGTCAAAAGTTGACATACACTTGTAAAGAACATAATGTCATGGCTCTCTTGAGTTTCCAGTTATTTCTACAACTCAGATTTTTTTCTGATAGAGTGATTGGAACAGATACTTCTTTGTCACAAAAAAACATTCATGAAGTTTGGTTCTTTTATGACTTTATTATGGGTTAACAGAAGAAGTGACCAAATCTGCTGGGTCAAAAATATACATACAGCAACATGTATCAACGTTGCAGCTCCTAGAGCAATTAGTACTGATCAAGGAATCCAATGTAGTTACTTCAGCTGCCTTAATCATGCTGCTATCAATAAGAAAGCAGTTGTCCGGGCTAACTTTCTAACTTTGGGAACCAAAAAAATCTTCCAAGACCAGCCAGCAGTTACCCTTGAAAACTTGGTTGCCCACAGCTGAGGAAAAAGAAAGACTTGCATTCCAAAGGCTGATGATTGCTCTAAAAGTCTGGAGAATTCCTCAAAAAGGTCGGAGATGACCCCTGACCTGTTCATCTTTGCATTACAGCAAAACAGAGGAGCAGTATGCACTTTGTGTAACAATCACAAGCACGTGACTGTTATGCTGACTGAGATGGCAGGTGTTCGAAGAAGACAGACAAAAGAAGACAAAAAAAAGCATTAATTGTAAAATTTTAAATTTAAAATGATCAACAAAACACATTTTCTGACATCTGTTGGTAAGAAAATATAAAAACTGTCATAAATGTAAACATTTTTGTGTGCTTGTTATTAATAAAATAGTGAAGCATGGTCACTTGGTGGCTTACGGTGTTATCAAGTAACAACAAAACTGCCCCTGCTTTATTTTTCTTTTTTTTCCTACACCCTGCAAACACCAATACCAACAGGCTGTTCTGCCTTACAAATATCGTCTCTATATCCAAAACCACAAGCTGTATATCTTCTCCCTTTATTACACAGAGCTCCATTGTGTTTTTAACAGAAACACACGCAGACACACAACAGTATGTTTTGTCATCACTCCCCATGCTCCGTCCTGCTGCTGAAAATACTTATGAGACCATCAAATGTGTATTAAGCTGTAGCTGAAGTAGTTCACTGTGAACACATCACTTAATACTTCGTTGGCGGCATTCTAAAATTTACTGCACACTCCTCTTTTGTTCGTGACACACAAATGTATTGTGTAAGAGTAAAGTCCTCATAAACCTCAGCCATATCATTAAAAATGCTATGTAGTGTACCAGTGCCAAAGGACACAGTATCAGTGTTTAATATTTAAAAAAGCTTGTATTTAATGAAAAACACAACATCTAGATCCTCTTCAGATTACCAGCATTATACAGAATACGTCAGAGTATTTACACAGACTTACCTTATCTGTGCAAAATGCTCGACAGTATCACAGTAGTATAATATACTAGTTATATGTCATATTTTACACAGATTCAGTCAGCTTGTGTAATTAGCTTCCCTTATGACCTTGCTGAAGATAAATGTTGTTTTGGGGTTTTTTTTCACTTTCTTTCTCCAGACAGTATAATATAATAAAAACTACTTGTATTTCCACTCACCCGTTTTGCTTTGCCACATTTTCCTTTGTGCTGGTCCTCCTATTATTTTGAGAATATAGTGGTGGATTTTTCCAAGTCTTATGGCGTTATGTGTGTGCCTATCAGCTTTTATCAGTATGCCCTCGTGCTCGTTGGAGTATCAGAGGCAAGCAGTACTTGGCTTTTTGTGCTTGATATTGTCAGCCAATAATCACAGGTTTAGAGGTTCTAGCCTCCTACATGTTGGAGTGTCCTCAAGCAAGTATGTATGTATCTCACACAATGTATGTCACAATGGCCTACCAAATGTAATGTAAATTGCAACGATATAGTTGTCATTTGAGAAGCTTAAAACTAAAAACTTAAATCCTCATTAGCTCTCAAAGAGTGCCAAACTGATGCCACTGAAATCTTGTGTTCACTTCAGAATGCCGTTTGGGTTCACATCCATTGACACTCGGTGCGCATGTCGGGGAATTTGTTTCAGGTCCATGAATGTGCAGACAACTGCATACCTCTCTTTGCCATTACATCAGTTCTATGTAGTTACCACAATCGCAAGACCAAATGCTTTCATTCTTTTTTTCTTTTTTTTTACCACCAAATGCCAGTGTTCCCCATCAACACCCCACCCTCTTTAAATAAAATTAAAAAAAAATCAAGATTTTAAAATTACACAAGCCTAAAAACAACTGAATTTGGAAGATGTTATTCAACCCACTACAATAGCCATGCACCAACAACCACATAAATTATTCAGCTTGCCATTGGGCTTCTACAATAGGTTTGTGTATGACTCTATTCTATACAATATGTGGAAGTTGTAGTTTGGTTCTGCTGGATAATACTTAAAGGTGTGTCTAATATTTTGTCCACCTCATTTTAGTGTGAGAAAATATATTAGCATCATTAAACTATTTGAAACAATGCTATAATTTACTACCTAAAAAACCAAGCTGAACAACTGTAGTATAAATTAAAATATTTCCAGGTCGCAGATGGAATATTGAAGAAAAAAAAAAAACCACAATAGCAACAGCTAGTAACAGCTAGTTTATATATATATATATATATATATATATATATATATATATATATATATATATATATATATATATATATATATATATATAGACCTAATATGTAGACCTATTGTCCCAGATGCCAATGTGCTTGCTTCATAATGCACCAAGCTTTGTACTTTTAGTTTTATTTATGCGTTTTTGTACTAATCGCATGCCTTACAGTGGTCACTGAACAAATGCCTGTTCATCTACCCCGACAGCGCTGTCTTCTGCACCTTGCCGTTTGCTTTCCTGCTGTTTCCTTTAAAAACCTTGCATGCTTCTCCTTTTGTTACGGCCAACAAACCAGTCCAATGGTAATGGCACAAAAGTAACAACCGAATGCATCGTAAATTACACACCATTTGTGTCCTGTTGTTCCCTGTAATTTAAAGGTTTTGTACTGAGTCCACTTTGCAAACTCCAACTGAGACGCTCTTACAGTATGTATGCTGAGAAAATATCATGCGCAATTTTTCACCAGATGAGCAGTTCACAGTAACAAGGTTAGATTGTTACAATGGTCCTATGCATTTTAAAGCAGTCACTTAAAGCATGACCTATCAAATCCTGTTTCTGTTAAGCCTTTTAAGAGTTAACCTTCCCTGAGTCGAAGCAACCAACCTTTGTTAACAGGGATGCTTTTCGATTGCATTTAAAATGTAGTAGTAACTTCGGGTTTGACTGCTTCAGCTGACGCTGACAATAATTGTGAAATTACTGGAAGATTAATTATATTGTTTTACTCACAATGTTAACCTTAGCTTACAAAATGAAAATAACGTAAATACAATGTTCACCTTCAGATATGGATGACTTTGCCGTGTTTCTGATTGCTGTCTCACTAGTGTGTATGTCACAAAATAATAATTATATGATATATATGTATATGTGTATATATATATATATATATATATATATATATATATATATATATATATATATATATATATATATATATACATATATATGTGTGTGTGTGTGTGTGTGTGCGCGTGTGTGTATTTTATTATTACTATTTTTAGTTTGTATATGCATGTATTATGATAATATACATGTATTATAGTAACTGCATTTACCACAATCCCTGTGTTGTTGACTTGTGTCACGTTGACTTGACCCACAAACAGCTCCAGGGGCATCTGTCTCTTCTGTGTGTTTTACAGAGCAGTACATTTTTAAAGCAGTAGTACTGTCTATATCTATAAAAATCGACGGGAGTTGGAGGAATCTGCACAGTATCTTTGCTGTTCTTACGAGTGCATTCATCCATCAGAGACCTCAGATGTTGGGCTACACCTACAGTCTGCTGGAGTCACTCTCCTCCTAGAGTAGCATTCCATCGATTCATTTTTCTCAGTCCTTGCCATGGCTAATACATAGTGTCTATTCCGCTACATTTACTCTTTTTTTTTTTTTTTTATTAGGCCCAGGCCTGTGAGTGTATAGCAGCAAGCTCTGCCTCGCCCTCAGACGGTGTATCAGTTTTATTCAATCTTATTTTTGACTCGTAGTCTGTCTGACTGAAAGCGGAAAAAGCACCACCTCATTAACCGGGTGTCTTACCATGTGCCCCCGCTGCTCTCACCCCTCCGCCGTCACCTGTCACAGTCGGGGCATCCAGTAGAAAGTCACGGCTGACCCCTACGTCCCCCCTCTACTCCCACCCCACAACAACCATCACACACACACACACACACACACACACACACACACACACACACACACACACACACACACACACACACGAGTGACTCGCGCGCGCACTCGCAGACGCCGGCACACCGGTAGAGACGTCAGGATTGGACGCAGCAGGGGATCCCCAGCATTCCGTTTCTGCCTCGCTTGGCGTATCATCATCTTTTACCGGGAGGAGATGAGCTCGCGCCGGCGCTCACTGGCGGAGGGCAGCAGCAACAGAGGACAGTGCTGTTTCTCCGTTTCTCGGGAGCTCTCTCTCTCTTCCCCACTTTTTCTTTTTCTCTCTCTGTCTCTTTTCCCTTTTCTGATCTGCACAAACCGTTTTTACTGTAGCTGTCGCTTGAGCCGGCCAGCCGGGACAACGCGAGGAGAGAGCAGGGAGCAAAGGGGAAAAGGTGCTTCACCACCTGGGTGACTCATTAGCGACAACAAAAAGACGCTTCGGACGGAGAGAAAGAAACACAGCGGGCTTTAATGAACTCCTGCTTAGTTTACCGGCAGTAGACCGGGAGAGTTCGCCGTTTGTTCCATCTGTTTTCATCACCTTCACGTGCGTTGCTCTGACAGCCGCGCGCCTTTGGACTGCGAACCTTCCTGCTGCGTTTTAGTGAAATCGGCTGAAATTAGAAACACCGAGAGAGAAGACCGGCAGGAGAAGCTCCGGGAGAACTAACGGTTTCGTAAAGTAGAATAGTGAGACTGACGCTGCCGCAAATGCGATTTTCTTGGTGAGGTTTTTGTTGTTACTTTCACCATAAAGATACAAATTAATAAACTGAACAAACGGAAGAAGTTTTTTGTTTTGTTTTGGTTTTTTGGTGTTCTTCGTTGTGGGGGGAAAGTCGAAGTAACGAAGTAAACAAGCGGCTGCGGTTGTAAACTAGGAGGACCTCCTCACACGAGGACGAACAGGTAGGACAGCCCCGGCAAACACTGCACATGACACAAAGAGGAAAACACAGAGGCCGGAACAGAAAGCGTTTATTTGAACTCAAGTGTTATCTGTGTTGGGAGCAGTCTCAGGTTAACTTCCACCACAGATTATTTCCATTAAAGAATGCAGGTCATTTCTGCATGGCTTCTCAGTACATGTCACACATGGCTCCTCGGCATTAAACATATCCTCTGCCGCTCCTCAGTTCGGCAACAATAAAAAAAAAACAAGAAACACCACGTGTAGAATTGTGACTTTTCTAATTGGTTCTCCTGTTATTCCCACCGTCTTGTAAAGAGCCGATGAACCGGTAGGAACTCTTGGAAAAGTCGATTTAATTTAAATGTGTCTTGCGTTTTAAACACATTTTCATGCCGAATGGTGACCTGTGTATAGTGAATTACCATACTATGTTGAATTTTAATTTGGTGTGCATTGCACCGTTTTCGTTAAGCCAGATTTGATTGAGTGTGCTTTTATGAATGAAGATCACAGCGTTCTTACGTAGGTTATTTAAGGTCCTTACATGTAGTTGCAAAAAGGAGAGAGCGATTTTCAGTCTCATCAAACGGTAGGCAAATTAAGACGATTTCCTCAACACTGTAGCTCAGTTATTTGGAGGCGAATGTAACGCTCGGATGAGATGAGAAAGGTTTGGTTTCAGAGTTGGATGGAAAAAGAAAAAGAAAAAAAAAGCCGAAAAGTCAAGAGGACTCCTGAAGTTATTTTTGCCCTGAAAAACTGTTTAGAAATAATGAAAATCTGATGTTTGGCTATGAAAGGCTTTCTCAAATGTTTTCACATGCGTGACTTCCCAGTTTACAATACAGTTTGTCAAACCAAATTCTGCGTTGATCTCACTCCATTATAGACTGTCGTAGAAGCGTAGTCACTAGTGATTTTATTGGGAATTTTAGAGGTGACAGATGCTGTAATAGACTGCAGTCTGACATTGGAATATTTTTAGGGAGATTAGATATCACTGAAATTAAACTGTTCCTCCTAAATGTTCTTGAACATACTTTGAAAAAAAACATTGGCATATTGTATGATGGATTTTTACAGTTGGACCAGTTCAACTACTATATGTCCTGGTGAAGATAAGACTCCACACTGAAAGAGGAGACCTTGCTTTTGTTTTGTGGTAAATCTTAAGGACTCAATGCTGAGACCAGTTTCCTTCGCCTGTGAGGCTGCGAAGGTGTGTGCATGTGTGTGTATGTGAAAGGTAAAGGTATTACAGGACTGGTATGAAATAGTATAACCGCAGGAATTCACTTTGTAGTGAAGGGTAAACTAGAAGGAAGACACAGGGTGGCTTTGTCTCTCCTCCTCTTATCTTCCCTGTCGCTTGCATTTTTTTTTTTTGCCATACTGTATAGGCAGTTAACCTACATTGATGCCATTATATTTTCAGTTCTCATGTAAAATGTTGTGCACATTGTAATCTTTACAGTTGTGCTCAGTTTTATTTTCCCTGTGAACTCAACTGCGGTGATGGCCTTGTGTTCCAGTGAATTGAGTTTGTCTTGCCTACCCCTCTTCCCTGTAGGTTTTATAACAGAGAGCGCATGTCCTATGTGTCTTTATTGCACTTAAGGACAGGGCTTGACAAAATCTTTGTCCAATTTTATTGTGCTTTGGGATAAATCAGACAAGACATTCAATTTAAATTTCATTTCAACCACTCTATGAGTTGCAACTTGATAGAAATTGCAGCAAAATTGCAGCATTCTTGTTGTGAAATGGGAGCTCTTGTCAGTACTGCACAACACTGACGTGGCTGCGAAGGTGTGTTAATTGCCACCTTTAGTAAAATGATCCAAGAATGTTTTCTGTTTTTTATCATTAAAAGCTCAAAACTGTATCTTTGTATTGAGCATTGTGAGTATTGATAAAGTGGTACTGATTAGTGAAGAAACTGGGCTACTCAGTCTGTTTAGTGTATAGAGTTCAACAGCATCATTTCATGTTCATGCTAAAAAGACTGAAATGGCAGAATCAGTCTGCTTTTACAGAAGCAGACGTTTTATTCTGGAGAACAAATAATTGCAGTTTGTTCAAAATGCACTGCACATACAAATATACACAGAACTTTATTGTAATTGCATTAGAATTAATACGGACTGTAATAGCAAAACATTGATCTGGGACTGCATCGCATACAATGTTTAGCGCTCTCTCTCTGTGTGTGTGTGTGTGTGTGTGTGTGTGTGTGTGTGTTTGTGTATATGTGTGTATGTGTGTAGAACTTTGTTCATATATGGATGTTTTAAAGATACAACCTTGACAATGCTGCTACACATGTAAGCAGTTTGGAACACACAGAATAGTCATTAGTTGTAACAAACAGGCTAAAGAAAAATCTGAAATGAATTGTGAGTGATGTATTGATGCAGTGTGCGTAATACTACATACAGTACACAGCACATACCAATTTGTCCTTTTTGTATATGTGACAGAATTATTGCAAATTAAAAACTATTTTCTCAGAGCTATTTCTGTTCATATGCAGGGATCATTTGCGATACTGGAATAGTAACTCAGCTGAAATGCAGAATGGAATTTGATCAGCAACTCTTAAAAGGAGAATTTCAGCTTTAGTTTATTTTTTAGAGCTTTTCTCTTGCCTTTTATCTGGTCATCTGTATTGGTGTAGTTTCTTGCAGTACAAAATAAACCTGCACAGCTGTACAACTCGATAGATAACACATCTGAGTGAACATCTTGGCCAGTTTTACCTTCGCAGTTACTCTGTTCTCACACAATTCCACTTGAAACGTGTGCAGATGTGTAGGTAGTTGTTTGACTTGAGAGAATTTGTGAAATTACTGGAAGTGGTTGTTTTTTTTTGTAGATGTAGTGGTAAAATCAGCATTTTTTGAGAATAATCTATGTATTAGGATGATTCATCTTGGTTTAAAGCACTTCAAGTTAGAGCTTCCCAGTAGTAGTCAAACACAGACATTTAAAACAATTGTGTACCACAATCAGTTATTTTTTTTTTCTCTTTTTTGATAATTCAGTTCTGCGTACCTTTTCAACTACAGACACATTTAATAAGTCTTTTCCTGTCTTTCATATGTGTCAACATATATCTTCTCGTGTAGTAAATGTGTTTTTGATTTTTTTTAAGGTTGGAGTGGTTGACTCGTTTATTGCAAAATCAGTAAAACCTGTACATGGCAGTAAACATGATAATAAAAGCAACAAGAAAAAAAGTCAGAGCCTAGAGACTCAACACATTACACATAATCTTAGAGGACAAAATATTTCTGTCTAGTATTTTGTAATTTTGCTATGTTGAATGTTAATGATCCAACAATTTCAACTGTTCTAGTCATTAAAAATCATTGTGGATGACTGTATCAGGTCTGGAATGCCTTAATGGTTTTCTGGCAACAGACAGATACTGTCTGTGGACACTTTAGTACTAAAGTGCAACACTGCCATGTATTTAGAGTGGGTTGATAGACCACAGGGCACTTCTATGACTCATGTGGGAAGCAAACTCATTTTTAAAGAAATGAGCAAACTGCATTAAACATTTTACTGATCCATATATACACATGTAAAATAAAAACAAGAAGAAAATGAAAGCAGTATTATTGTGAGAACTGACAAATTAGATATAAAGAAACTTAGCTTAATATGTATATGTATATCTGTGCGTGTGTTGTGTTGAATGAGTACTAATTTGTCATGGAACGATTTTGTATTAGTGTGTTGTAAATGAATCTGTTTGTTATTTAATGCATATGAGTGTGCAGGCAGATAGTGAATTTGTCCTTGTTTTAGTTTGGATATGTCACCACTGAGAAACAATTTGAACATCGTGTGCATAATTTTTGCATGTAGGTTCATCTGAGTGTCTTTGTACATGTGGGTATTTCTGTTTGTGTATGCACCTTGTTGGCTGTTGTGTGTGCCACTGTGTGCACATTTTCCATAATTACCTTGAGAGCCCTCAAACCGAAGATTTGTATGCAATATAAGTGTGTGTGTGTGTGTGTGTGTGTGTGTGTGTGTGTGTGTGTGTGTGTGTGTGTGTGTGTGTGTGTGTGTGTGTGTGTGTGTGTGTGTGTGTGTGTGTGTGTATTATCCAGGGAGTGCTCAGCCTGAAGATCCAGCTGATGAAAGCTACCTGGAGCTTCATAAATGGACCCTTTGTCCAACAGCAGAGTCTGTGTGTGTGTGTGTGTGTGTGTGTGTATGTGTGTCTTCTTCACTGAACTTTTTGTTGAAACGCTATATTTTAGCTTCATCGGAGTTTTATTAGCAGTGTTACACTATTTCAAAAAACAAATGTATTTTGTGGGTGACTTTTCCATAATATAGCCTGTGATCAGCAGCGACACCTGACTGCCTTACAGCCTAATGCTTACAGCTTTGGACCAGTGGATACACCCCCAGTCTGTTCCAGAAGCTCCAGCATATTGCATATCTGTAGCCTGTGAAGTACAACAATATTAATAATAATTTTATTAATTTGGCATCTTCCAGAAGAAATGCTTTTTTTGGTCATGTATCTAGCACTGTTCATTTTCACGCTTTGCCACATTTATCATTCTCAAAAAAATGAAAAGAAAAGAAAAACTCACACTGTAGCTTTGAATCAACAAATTAAGCCTTGACACCCTAAGCATTTCTTTTATTTTTTTTTTGTGGAAAATTCCATATTGAACCATCCTTCAATTTTGTTTGTAAAAGCTGCAAAACTGTAAAGCCAAGATGAACAGTCTAGACCTCTATGGATAAATCTCCTTATCCTGATCACATTTGAAAATCTCCAAAATAAATAACAGCTTTATAACAATGAATCAGAGACTCTGTTGTTATTGAGGCTGTTCTTGAAATTCTTGGCTGCAACCTTAGCAAATCTGATGCAACAAAAATGAAGCACAGCAATGCCACATACAATTAAATTATAGTACTGCCTTTGCCTTGTTTGGCAACCTTCAAAAAATTACTTTGCAATTTAAATAGATTGCAGATATGGCTTGATCTTGGTACAGGGACATCCAGAGAGGAATAAACATGTAGCAGGAGAGTTGCTGGTCTCACCAAGCCTGTCTGTCAAAAGAATATTTACATTCACCAAGTAGGTGGAGCCTTGATGGTAGCAATAATGTGTTGTATTGCTGTGTGAACGCAAGATGCAAAAACAGCTACGCCAGATTTCATGAAATTGGGTGAAAAGATAAAGCATGGGCAGAGGAAGTATCTGTTAAAATAGTTGCAAATGTGGACCCTTTTTTAAAAATTGCACTCTGAGTGCATTTCTAGTTTTGCTCAGTAGTGCTGATGACTTTCCATCTTTTAGAGGAATTGACAAAGCTGCACACATTTTACTACATATCAATAATGCAATGAAAGTAATTCATTTTCCTAGAAAGTCGGATTATTTTTCTTTGCGTGTGTGTATTTGTGTGTGTGTTTGTTATAGTCTTGATTTACTGTCTGCAGTTGGAAATGATATATAACTGGCTGTAATAATTGTTACAGGTTGCTTCTGACAATATTGCTGCAGTTGATCATATATCATCGGTTATCTAAAACATACATAGAATATAAAAATATGTGATATACAGAAACTAGCCACAACATTGAAACTGTGGAAAAGTGACGTGAGTAACATTATTTATCTTGTTACAATATAGCGTCCTACTGAGACACCTTGCAGACTGACATGGATGTTAGTTTGACATGTACGATGCATCCAAACATGGTTTCAGATCAAGCGCACACCCTCATGGCAACCGCGCTTCTAACAGCAATGGCCTCCCACCCTGCTACACCGCAAAACCTGCCCTGAACAGCTTGAGGAACATGACAAGAAAACCATCGTCATGACCCAAATTCCAAACTCTCGGATCTGATTCCAATCAAACATCCAAAGAATACACTGAAAAAAGCCTGGTCCACGGAGAGTCCACACACAACCTATGTCACCCAAAATATTTGCTGCTAATGTCCTGGTGCTAGATACCGCTGGAAACGCCCAGAAGTCCAATGTCCATCCCCCAGCGGTTCAGAGAAGTTAGTTATTCATGCCCGGAGGGAAATTCTGTTTTTTTTTTTTTTTTTTTAAGGATAGCACAAAGTACCTTGATAAACAAAAATACATACATACATACATAGATACATAGGGTAGCACGGTGTCTTGGTGGTTAGCACTGTCGCCTGGGCCTTGCATTTGACTGTGTGGAGCTTGCATGCTCCCCCTGTATCTGCATGGGTTCTCACCGGGTGCTCCGGCTTCCTCTGCAGTCCAAGAACATGCTGAGGTTAATTGGGTGATTCTAAATTGTCCGTAGGTGTCAATGTGAGTGCTTGATTGTCTGTGTTCATGTGTCCTGGGTGTACCCTGCCTTTGCCTTTGCCTTTGACTACTGACTTTTGAAATAGTAAAAAGGGTTTAATTTTCTGGTGTTTACATTTGCAATGGCAGGATGAGATTCATTTTATATTCTCCTCACTTGATGAGACAAAGATGGTTCATGGTTGCAGCAGACATTGATATAGACATTCGAAACCGAGTAAATTCATATGTAGTTAATTAAAAACCAGTCTAGTTGACCCAATGACAGGACATTTTAATAAATCACATTTTTTTATTTAGATTTTTGATATATACATATTTTGCGTTGATTTTAATCCGTTGTCTGTAAGATTTCGGCTTAAATGTGACACAGCGCTTGCTTTGATTTCCTCCTTCAGGAGATCTACGTGTTTTTAAATGTTTGTTTTCATTTGCCATTGCTGATGTTCTGTTGGCACCTGTCTTCAGGGAAATTCCTTTAGCCATCCATAGTGCTCTTCTATTAATCCAATACCTAGAATGAACTCTTTAAATAGAGTGAGTGCATCATACGCAGAATTTTGGCTCACAATATAATTTCCTGTGAAATTCCAGTATGGCTGTTCACTTTTTCCCTAAAGTAACCAATAAATAACTCTCTAATACTTGTATTTATTTATTATATTCACAAAACTGCTTGCATTGCTGATGCATGTCTATTAAATCAAAGCAGTGTTTTAATCCACTCACCTACTTGCCTGTGCGGTATGTAGATTGTGAATAGTTTTACTTTAAACATTTTCACGATTTTTTTTTTTTAAGTTCCCCTTTTGCATGTTTGATTTAAAGCAAGACTTAGAAGATGTGTTAGAGGCCAAGAATATCGCTAAAGATTAACAATACCAAATGCGTAGGATTGAGTAATCTGGCGATTCTTGGCTGGAAACTGAAAAGTAACCAGTGAATATGTCATACTTCAGAAATGTTTAAAGGCTGCAGAATGTAAAAGAGGAATTAGAGCTGGTTCTGATTCAAATTCCCTCATTCTGTAAAGCTACACTCCTTGAATACCAATACTGGAAGAGAGTTGACATTTGCTTTCACATACTTCCTTGACCTCTTATAAACACATTCATTGGACCAAAGTAGCATTAGCATTTGTAAGGGATTTATTCCTGTAAATTCAACCAGTGGCAGCCTTAACTTGCACCAGCACGGTGAAGCTGTTTGATGCAACACAAAAAAACATTCATCCCCCAATGCACACTGGCAGTGACTCTTTTTTTTCCTTTTCCTTATCCGTCATATATCGTCTCCAAAGCATACATTTGCATTAACAATATTAATTGAAATTTAAGCAGCGGAGCTGCAGCACTTCACCTCACATGTCCAGTGTCACAGCTGAGAACAAGACAATATGGACAGCTGTGTGATTATGAGTTATTACAATGTTAATCTGTTCAGGAAAATATTGTTAGTTCACACAAATGCACTAACTAGCCATATTTTCCCACTTCTTTTGATGTTGACACTTTGCTAGGGGAACTAAAATGCTATTTTTCTCGAAACATTCGGAAACTGGAATTTGTCACATTAACATGTAAATAGATTTTTTATTATTTATTGCTTGTTGTGGAATAATTAAAAATAATAATAATTTTAAAAAGTGTTTTACCTAATTCCTGTTTGGAGAGGCAGAAGGAAGGACCAACGTGGAAGCCAAGCAATGAAGTACTGTGGAAGTGGGCCAGCAGAAATGTTTATTTAATCCACCTAAGAAAAGACCAAGCATAAACACTCTATTTCATTTAAAGCATACGGTTATTTATTTATTTTTTTGTTTGTTTATTTTTATTATTTTTGTGCCATTGTGTGATTTTGGTGTAGTTTGAATTCAAAACATCATGTTAAAATACCAAACAAGAAAGTAAACCCACCCAACTCCCACATCTGTGAGGTGAAATTACTGGTTTTGGCAAAGGAATCTGGTCAGTTTGTTTCAGTTTTCTGTTTGAAAGGGTCATGTAATGTTAAAATAAAGCCTTGACAGTAATCTTAAATTGATATTGTTAATTTTGCTGGGCCTTTTTAAGATGGTAGAAATACATTTGCTGCTGATCCTGTCCACATTAGTGGACTTACATTCCTTAGGTTCCTCCGGTACTCCTGTCTACTTGTTTAAACTGGGAGCATGCCGGCCATCATCTACAGTCAGCAGTGCACCGACTATGGATCAATACATCATAGAATTGTAGAAAATAAATTTAAAAAAATACATAAATAAACCTTTTTAAAGGTCATTGCCAGCCTGCACTGAAAGTGTCTTCTGCTGTCTGGCAGGTTACATTGCACACACCTTTACATACGCAGCTGTAGTGAAGTGCATGGTATTTCAGCACATTAACTGGCTGGTTGGTTACAATAAAAGCAGGCTGACCGGTGCTCTGCCAGGCTTAAACACTCGTATGTATAGTGAGTATTGTACTGAACAGTATGTGTGTAAAATCTTCCATGCCATCAACTTGCACCATGCTGTCAGCTCAGTTAGTCAAGTGAGTGATTAATGTTATTGATTAGAATGAATAATCATTTTTATTTGCAAATGGACGTAGCAGAGATGACAATATCTCTAACATTAATCACCTTAACCTCTGCACTCAAATTTTGCGTTCATGGTTTTCTTGCTGCTTCTTTGATGTGATTAGTCACACCATGGTACGGTGTCTGTCCTTGACTGTAGAGCTGTTTTCTGTATAAATAATTTGTCCAGTTAACCAGTCAGTTCAGACGGATGTCCACCGAGTTTGGGTAATGTCAGATATTTATTCCTGTGAAAAGTCACAGATGCATAGTGCTGCTCAAGGGAGAATTATACTTTGAGATCTTGACCTTACATTGTAAAGTACCTTGAGATGACGTGTTAAGATGCTGTGCTGTATAAATAAAATTTAATTGAATTGAACTGTTAAGAAAATTCACCTACTGCACAAATCAAAATTAAAATTGAAACACAAACACTGAAATAAATAATTAATTTTAATAATTAACAAAATATTAATAAATCAAATATTTGTAAAATAATTGAAATCATTAAGACAATTTTAAATAATTATCTTAACCAATAGTTGGCCGCAACTGTTAAGGATGTATAAAAAAACACAGTGGCCATAGGCTACGAAAACCAATTTTTTAAAAACTAATTTAAGTGAAACTAAAAAAAAATGAACTTAATTAGCTTGACCACTGCAGCATTTAAATCACATGCCTAACATTGTTTCAGTGCTGCCAAATTAGCTCAGGTTCCAGCATGGACAGAGAACCCAGTTAATTATTAACATCCCTATATACCAACTTCACAAATTAGCATGTAATATTCTATATTCCTTTATTTGCAGGATTTTATTAGATATCGTTTTTTTTTTCTATTCTATTACCGAATTTTTAAAAAATATATTATTTTGAAATACTCTCATTCAAAGACTTTCAATGAATTTCTTCTGTGATCCGTCACCATAGCAAGCTGGTACTATATTTAGTCAGCTACCTCATGTTAGTTGTTTTAGCAACAATGTCAGCACTTTTGAATATTGGCTTTTTCATATTAAAAACAACAACAATGAAATGAAAATAAATAATTTATGAAATTATACTGAGCTTTCAACCATAAAACAAAATTTATTTGAAAGTGAAAATGATGACATATTTCATAATAATCTTTAAATATATTAATGTCTCCAGTAATTCCACAAATTATTTGTTTATTGTTTAGTATGCATTCATTCCTTTAGCTATTAATTAATTCATTCATTCATTTTTTTGATTATTGTACATTTCAGGGTTCTATACATATAAAGACCAGGCTGTGCTCTGAACACAAGGTTGGAAGTTTGATCGCTATAACCTCCTGCTAGCATATGGAAAATAGAGTGATACCTATTTTCCCTTGCATTTTGTAATTCACAGTTTGTCTGAAGTCATGAAAAGAATTTCTCTCCCGCAATAATTTTGATTCACCAAATGATCAGAATCATTAATAAATATGTTCAGTTTTCCCACTTTATTTTTAATGACATTGTTTCATTTAAATAGTATAGCAGAGGGAGTTATTTGTGGGCAGTAATGATATCAGCAGATGTTTATCCTGGTAGGTTTTTGTCATTGTTGAGTTGTAGCAATATATTGTGCTGTATTACCTAACCGTCTGCTCACACGCGGACTATGGCCTATGTCTGTGATTTATCTGAATTGATCATTGTGCATCAGGGGACCCTTGTTTCACCCAGAGTTGGACATGGGATTTGACTGAGTGATGTGGATTTTCATTGATGAAAAAATTACATTTTGTGATACCATACACAACACTCTGGTGCTTTATTGCTAGAAGGTCTTGGGTTAGCTTTAGCTTTATGTTTAGCCTTAGGTTTATGACACTACCAGCATTCCTTATTGCAGTGAATGTAGTAGAAAAAATCTGTTTCTGCAATAACTTGTTGAAATTAATTGAAGGCACATTTGTTTTTATTCGTCCATTATTTTTCATTTTAACGGTAGTCTTTGTTTCTGTCAGAACGCCTGGCATCTCTCTGTAGGTGGGATTCCTGTTGTAGAAAAGCGGCTGCATCCACGGAAATTGTTGCTAGTGTGACATCTGTTTCTTCTGCAGTCATGTGTCTTTTCAACCTGGGCTTTTATGACGCTCAGAGATTGAGAGTTGGCTGCCAGTATAAGTGAACAGAGGCAATTTAAGATAATAGTCATGAGAGTAATAGAAATCAGACAAAGAGATGTGTCAATGATAGTTTGCTTACCAAAATCAACAATTAGCTTCATTTCATAAACGGTATTCAACCTTTACAACCACACGGTGGTAATCTACTCCAGGATGTAGGGTCACATGGTATACAATCCCCCATTGAGCAGGCAGCATTCATCTCTGATTTCAGTCTGACTGAGCTCTGTTCCAATTGCTGAAACCACACTAAAGCAAGGACTACAAGTGTCTATGATGAAGGCCTGTGAGAGCATTACCATAGACAATACAGAGAATCTGCGGATTTCTTTGACATGAGCCACTACCCTCTGGACTCTAAGCATTAAAATGTGTCTTACACACTTTTTGGCACAGTGATATAAACTACTCAGATATGAGCTTTAAAGCTAGGAGACTTGGAACTTTAGTGTCATGCAAATGATGAGCCTGAAGAACAAATAAAATGTCACTGTTGAAATATGTATGTATGAACAGCAGTTTTGTTAATGGGGCTCTAAAGAGAGAGGCACTTGCACTCAACCTGATCAACATGTTTTGAGGGAACCCATGTGCAGACAGATTGTGGCTAACAGATGGAACTACAGGCAGGATAACTTGTCTTTGTGTACGCTCCCTGGTTTATTGGCAAATGATCTTGTATTATCAGGGTGATATTCTGTGCCATTTAGATGGAATGTAGCCTTTTGTTTTCAGCCATTTTCTATGGATGTTGGTGGTGTAGAAAAATGGATGACAGTCCCTTGTGGGAGTTCCAGATGGCAGGTCAATTGCATCCTGACCGCAGCAGTAGGCTCGTGTTGACCTGCACTCAGAGAGCTGGTGGGTCCAGCAAAGGTTAGAGCCCCCCAGTGGCAGAAGACAGCAAAAAGCTGGAGCATGGCAAAAAGTGACAAGAAGGGCTATTTTGGCATGTCTGAGCTTCTTTCATTAGACCCTTGCTGTTTGCATCTTGTTTTTAAAGTTACTTTTAGTAGGGTAAGTTGAGGCAATTTACCAAGTATGCTCTTTAAAATAAAAATCAAAAAATAAATGAAAATAGCCCCAAAGCTAGACCTCTTGGCCGCACAGACATGGTGCACATATTTTGGTTTGGAGAAGACTTTCATACAGTACTATGGATATATGGACAATAGATACCGTAAGAATCACTCTAACTAAATTAATGTCTGAATTTAATATTAAATTCATACCGATTACCCAGTGTCTCTGCTTTTACCACAGCAAACATCCATTTTTTTATACAGACTGAAAGATATGTACTGGTTGGAGGGTATTGGATTTGAACAGTCGATTCATAATTTAAGTGTTGTATTATTAGATATTTTGTTTAGTGTTTATCAAAGTAACAGCAGAGTCATTTACTACAAGAATTCTCAGAGGCAACCACCAATGCTCACAACTGAATACGGTGTGGTGGTACCTCAAAGTAAAACGCCATCAGCAGACTCTAGACACTGGCTCCTGGCACCAGTTGACTTACTAGAAATATTAAATCAATATTCTTTTTCTTTTACAAGTCACTGCAGTCTCACTTGTTAAATAAGAAGTGTGCTGGTGCTCACTTTGGGAATTATTGCTCCATTAATAAGATTTTAGGGCTTATAGAAATCTTTGGTAGTTGTTGTGTAACTGCTGACTGACAGCTGTGATTGACAACACATTCATCTGCTGCCTTCCCCAACCTCTGGCTGAGTTGGACATTTGAATCTTCTACTCCAATGCAGCCCAGCAGATGACATCAGTCTTTGCTATGTCCATCAGGCTATGATCTGTCCTTGGCGTGAAATCTAAAACTCACTTTTATCCAAAATGCCAACAACTTCAACCTCATTTGAATGAACCTTCCATTCGGTTGTGTCTCTCTTCCCACCTGTGCTCCACAGGCAGCCAAGGAAATTTTCATGGTCAATAAAATACAGCTGTAGTGCCGTTTGTTCACTCTGTCAGCAAGGACAGACATTATTGCTATTTAGTTGTCTGACAATGTCAACAGACAATTTTACATTTAAAAGGTAATAACATGAGAAATGTTGCAGACTTTGCAAAACTGGTACACACAGGGTATATTCAGTAAAAAATGATGAGGCTCCCTGAAAATCTTGAAGACTGGAGGGAAGGAGTGGTGTAAAGGCATCCTGTTTAATTTTTCTGCCTCATTTTGTAATTGGTGGGGCTTCCAATAGTAACTCAAGATGGTTAGGAGGCAGAATAGCTGAAGAAGATTAAAATACTTTAAATGTTAACTTGATGTCTATATGTAGTCACAGTTGTTTGCCATGAGAGTACGCAATTTTGATCCATTTGTAAAAATTAGAGAGAGAAAATAAATGCAGCTCTGTCTAGTTAAATGTAACCTTGGATCATGTGTGGATTTTGTCTGCTTTTCGCAGTGTTTTTATCTCTTTGTTAGTGTATACCAAGTGCATTTTTTTTTTTTTTTTTTTTGAGATGAAATATGTTGGTTTGGCATTAAATAGCTCAGGGGTAAACACTGTCAACAGAAACAGGGTTTTGGAGTCAAACCTTATCAGGATTTTTCTGTGTAGAACTTAATGTTCACCTCAGGTGTTCTGGTTTCCTCCCACCCCAAAGCTGTGCTTGTCATATATTAGAAATAGTTTTGCCAATCTCCTCAGGACTGGAATTGATCCCCGGATGCTGCACTTATGCTGTCTAGAGCTCCTGCATTTTCCAACTTTTGGTTGGGTTGCAGCTTGAGCTCTGCGGTGCAGTAGGCCTAATAAAATCCAACATGCCACATCCAACAGAAGTTTTCCTTTCTGCCACCTGGAGTTGGGATGGAATGTATTCAGCGAGGAATCCCAATGCATCACATATGTGAATATGAATACATGGTGAACAGAGCACCACATTTTAATTAAAATTTTAAGCATGACAAAAAAAAATAAGTAGACAACCTGTCTGTGATCACTCATTTCCAGTGTCAGTATACAATATTTAGTATTTATTTTCATGAAATATATTTTTGATTAACAGGCATAAACTTGCAATGCATGCTGGTTAACAAGTAGTATGTGAGTTTTGACTTAAATTATTTCTTTTTATGTTTTACTCACTATGCTGGCTAACAACCCAATTCTAAATTCTACTGCAGTAATACACTGCATGGTAAATACAGAGAGTAGGAGGGGACAGGGTTATTGTGCCAAGTAAATGTCTCCATCTGTCCACCAGGACCGTTCACCAGTAAAGTCAAGTGAGTTTTCTTTGTAATTCCTCAATATGAATATTGATGCAATTGTAGTAGTTGCATTTACTATCACTAACCTGTGTTTACAGTAATTTTATCTAACCAGTGTATAGTTAACACGTATAGCAAACTTTTAACAAAGAACAACAGAAAAAAATAAATGAGACCAGGTGAAAATCAGTGTACATAGAAATGGCAGGAGGCGGAGGAACAGACAGGGGATCACAGAACAGAAGCTTAAAAGATGGCTGCTAATTAAAATACCAGGATGTCTCTGGAGCCATCACCAGACAAGGCTTATTTGGGAGAGGATTCGAGAGGTCTTTTCTGAATGCCTTTTGGGATTTAAAGTGAAAAGAAATAAAATAAAATAGAAGCTGAAGTTAACAGTAACAGTAACCCTCCTACTGCCTCTTCCTGACAGCGTACCTGCCCACTTTGTTTTGCTGCACCGTATATGTTGAGGACCTGTGTTTTAGTGTACATAGCCTACTTAACAACCTGAATAATTAAGTACCAGCAACCACATATTTAACACAACATCATCCCACCTACCTATATCAGACAGCAGTTCTTCCATATCCACTAAAACAATGGATATGCACTGAAACTACCATGTGCTGGGCTCCTCTGCCCTTCACCCATGTCAACTGGTCCATCAGCTTGCTGTTTCATGATTTTGAAGTCCTCTGATGAAGTATCAATAAATAGACAAAAGTTAATGACAAAATCTGCACTCTGTGATCGCAACACAGTTATCAGTGTCTGTCATTGCGATAATGAGTACACAGCTCAGGAAAAGTGTGTGTCTTCTGTGATACAAGAGGTATGAGATCTTGGAAAAGGTGAGGTTATTACTCAGACTAAGCCCAAACTTAACCTGTCTACATAGCCTGGGCATTTTAACAGCTTGTATTTTTCCCTTTTTGTCAGTGGACATCAAACTCTGAGCCGCTGTGGAAGCAAGAGGCACTGACTTGCCTTCATTTGTACTTACATCTTAGTGTATAGTATATCACTGTGCATCGTTATTACCATTGTATCCGAATCCACAGTGCTATAGTAACTGTACTTGTATATAGCTGCTTAGCGCCCCCTACTGATGATCTCATCTACTGTATATGATGCTGAGTTACAAATGTGTTGCAGTCGCAATAAAAGTGTGCTATTTTCCAAATACAGGACATATTTAAGTGTCTCTGTACACATAGTTTGGAGTGGCACACACAGTGGACACAATTTCACTGAGTGAACAACTAACGAAGGACTATCTGAGCTGCCGAGCTATGTGATGAAACATGGTGAAATTCTGTTGTCAGATC
The DNA here is from genome assembly GCF_022539595.1 of Amphiprion ocellaris. Taxonomy (NCBI): domain Eukaryota; kingdom Metazoa; phylum Chordata; class Actinopteri; family Pomacentridae; genus Amphiprion; species Amphiprion ocellaris. The sequence goes on along the minus strand of NC_072769.1, from coordinate 24,869,818 downwards.
TCACTGAAACTTGCTTAGTCTTACTAATAGATCATTAAATGCAACAAAACAAAACAAAAAAAACCCCACAACGCAAAGTCTAGAAACACTTTTTTTTCATGGTCTCGCTAAATGGTATACATATGAGCAGGTCCTACCTCAAAAGTTTAACAACCTCAGTTCTTTCAATATCTTGTCTCAAAAGAGTAAATAAATAAATAAATACAATATGTTTTGTTGTGAGAAAATGCTTTGTAGAACACAAACAGAACATTTTGACATACTGACAAAACAGGTAGTCAAAGAAGGACGAAATGTCTGGTGTAGAGGAACTGCTGCTAGGCGACTGGGCTCAAGACTGTCAGGCTATTTAGAGGGAAATAGAAGAGGTCCTCAAGAACCACAATTGGGCTATAGCTAAGGAAGGCGGATCTTTATAGGAGAGGATACAGCAAGAGTGGGGGATCTATTTCATTTATTTTTTTTTAGTTTTGTTTATGTAGAAACTAGGATTTTTTTTAAACAAATGGACTGCCCACAAAACTCAGAATGCAGCTATGCGGTACACACCATGGTCTCCCCCCCTTTAACTATTTAACTATTTATCAACAAAATTAAAAAAGTCTTGATATTTAGTCGTACACTCTTTGAAACAGTCCTCCATGACATGACTAAATGTACCGATGTACAGGTCTGCCATCACTTAACTGGTTTTGTCCTTGTTAAGTCCTTGTTGAGTCCTCCAACAATTCTTTTATCATTTGGACAAAATGAGGTTGTTGCTATAACTGCAGGCCTTGTGAGCCACAAAAGGCCCGGTGCTGGTAATTCCATGTCTCTGTAAAAACTAAAGAATTAAGATAGGTATTCACAATGTGCTAGGTCTGTGGTTGCATGCTATTGAGTTAGTCTGAGCAGCAGGAAACAGATGAACATAATCCATTGAAAACCCTAAGGGTGCCTCTGTCTGGAGTTGAGAAGATAAATGATTGTCAATGACCTGGTTGTACAACTCAGTACCAGTCAGTGCAGTTACTGTCTGTAGCACATGTGGCTTCCAACCAGCCAAAAACAGCACATGTTAACCTTCTGTTCAGATTTCTTCACTGGCTTCCAGTTGCTGCCCGCTTACAATTCAAAACTCTAACACTTCACTTAAATTGGGACCTACAAAACTACAATGAAAATGGCTCCCTCTTCCCTGAACTCTTTGATTCAGGTCTACACTCCCTCCTGCTCACTATGCTCAGCCAGCAAAAGGTGCCTGATACAACCACCACAACGGGGCCCAAGGTCGATAGACTCTTCTCCTCTGTGGTTCCCCAGTGGTGGAACGAGTTACCAAACTCTGTTCGATCTGCAGAATCCCTCTCAGTCTTCAAGAAAAGACTAAAGACTCAGCTCTTCATTGAACACCTTTACACTCAACAGACTTCAAAAAGCAAAGTAAAGTAAACAAATAAATCCCATTACCTCCCGCACTGCCTGTAGGCAACCAGGTCCTGTCACACTTGAACTTGTTTTATGGCCCTTATCCAGGTTTTCTCCTGACTAGATCCTTGCTTGTGTTGTATCTACCCTCAGATATACGTCGCTTTGGATAAAAGATTGTGCTAAATGAAATTGTACCTATGCTTCACATTTTCAGAAATTTCACAGAATTTTTTACTCCCATAACTTCAGAAATCCCTTCCTCTGCAACTTTCTATTATCAGATAGCGGATGTCATTGTTGTCCATTTGCTGTAACTTTCTGACACCATCAGTCCAGCAATTACAATCACTTCACATCATAACTAACCTTTATAGTTTTTTTTTTTTTTTTTTAATTGTGTTCAGTTCACTTTAACAATGTTGGTGTTAATCTGAAAGAACTGTTTGAATATTTGTGCTGTTATCCCCATTTTTAAACAATATCAGGAGTGTGTTTATCCATTAAAGGAACATTTGTGTAGTGCTTACACACTGTTGGCACCTGACATTGGATGTAAATTTCGGGTTACAATATTGCCTACTGATTTCTCTGTTTTTTTAATGTTTTGAACATGAATGAACAGACATAGTACAATGAGGATACAAACAAACTAATCTGTAGTTTTAACTGCTTTTGTTTGCTTGGTCAGAATAAGATTCCACTCACTCATCTGGTGATGCACATATGTATTACCATCCCAGAATCCACATGCATAGTATATGTACAGACTGATTACAGATTCGCAGCTTGTGAACACCAAATTCATTTATAAACAGTTTAGTTTCTGAATTTAAATTAAAATCACTGATAACAATCATTTTTACTGTGGACTAGGTATGTCAAGGTACACAGAACTCATGGTTCAGTAAGTCCCCCAGTTTTGGCACATTCTGCAACTAAAAGCTTTTTGTATTTCCCATTCTTTTATTATTTTTTTAATAATGAAATTATTTTTGTAACTTTTACTGCAACCATTAGACCGCTAAAATACCGCACACCTTCATAAGACATCAATTTAATAATTGGGTGATAATTGATTAGTTTTGCATTTCTGCTTGTTTTGTAGTTCCAGATTTAAAAATCAGTCTTGTAATGGATTCACACTGTAGATTAAAAACAAATAAAAAAATAAATAAACATCTGCTAAGAGAGCTGCTACAAAACCGAAGCAGAGACTCAGATTCAGGGAAAGAGACACAACAGACAAGTGTAAAGTTAACAATATTTATTTACAAAGCACTACAACACACAACAGGACGTATTATGCGAAAGGTTCCAAGTTAAATGGTAGAACACGGGAAACAGTGGCTGAACTGAGCCCCGCAAAGGGCTGGAGGGTAATTAATAGAGAAGTCAATATGCTGGAACAATATGAATAAGCAAAGCTAACCTAAACTTGGTATAACCAAGGCTGAAAAGTACAGCTACAGAACTTGTGCAGAACAAAATAGCTGCCCACTAATTCAGTGTGAGAGAGAACTATTGGAACTCTGGAAAATATGAAAAGTACAGGTCTGACTGGAACTAACATTCACTTATGAACTGGCTCAGAGAGTGTGCAGGAAACTTAACAGTCCTGGGTATGGAAGAGATGACAGAGAGTAGGACACAAGAGGTGGCGTGTGACAGATGGAAGCCTGGTCTTGGCGGACAGGTGCTGCAGTGGTGGCGTCTTTGCTGTGACGGAGGTGAAGTCGGCGAACCGAGGTGATTCAGAAGATGTCCAGACAGACGGGCGAGCAGGCAGGAATCTGAACTGAAAGGCAAGAGAGTAATGATGAGCATAAGCGCGAAAACAAGGAGCTGGAGTGAATGTGGACAATACTAACTGCGGTAGTTCATGATCAGGCGACAAGTAGTGGCGGCGTCTGGACTTTATGGGAGAGGGGTGTAGAATGATGCTCGCTCACGCATTCCACTGATTGCGATTGGCAGCACCTGTCGGCATACCACGCATCACCTAGGAGAGAGGCAGAGATGGCGAAAGGAGGAGAGTCTGCCACTAATTGGCAGCTGAAGTCGAGGGTGTGACAAGAGATCATACCTTGCTAAAGTAAATCTAAAGTAAAGTGTAAAAGCAGATCTTTGTTTTGTTTGGATGATATGTGTTTATGCAATTTGTTTTCCGCTTTATGAATAAGTACTTAGCTTTTAAGGCTTTGTTTTCACACACACACACGAGCATCCTCTCTCTCTCTCTCTCACACACACACACACACACACACACACACACACACACACACACACACACACACACACACACACACACACACACACACACACACACACACGCACACACGAGTTTCAGCTCGGAGAATATATCATTGACTCCCATTTATTTTCTGGAGGTTTCAGCACTTAACACTCACCAGGCTCAACGCTGTGAAAAAATCCTGCTGCTATATTGTCAATGACATTGTTCCATCATATTAATATGCCAATATCACAGCAGCAGCAATACTCACTATGGGCCTCACACTGTTTTCACCGTGTGTCCAACAAGCAAAACGCCGCCTCGATTTTTACCTCTTTTTTTTTTAGTGCAAAAGCCGATGAATGTTGACAGATAGCCTAACCATAACCCCTACTTGCCTAACCCTAACTCTTACCCTAATCATAACCTCATTCTAAAGTAAATGTTAACTTAATTTTAAACCAAGTCTTTGTCTTAACTTGATTTTTATCCATACAATACAAGGCAGATAGGTCTTCAGAATGTGACTGTTAACAGAAGGTGTCTACTGTTCTGTAAGTAAAGAGACAAATTAAAGACTTTGTAAGGCAAAGTATAGCTTTGTAATAGAGAGAATGACTGAATGGAAGGTTACATAGAATTTATACATAAGTACACTGTGATGAAATGTATGTCGAAAAAAGTGCATGTTTTGTTTGATCAGTTAATGAGTTTTTTGGTGATTTGAACCTGCTGTCATTCATGAGAATGTGATTTTACCATGTAGAACAAAGGATGCAGGGTGGCAGTCTTTAAAACTGTCCAATAAATGATTCATCTGACTGTATGACTCATGACTAAACACTGGGCAACACTTTATCTTATTTCTTTTTCTTTTCCATTGAGCCAAGTTACTGATGTAACAGTGATTAAAATTGTGCACATCATAGAAAAAGTAAATAGTCAAATTGTCATGTTTAACTTGAATTTCGTAGATCTGCAGTATGAAAACCTGCAGTATTGTTTCTGTTGTAATATAATTTGGTACGGAGCAAATTGTTAAAGGTTTGAAGTATATGAATTTGTTGTGTGTTTGATGTTTTTTTATTGAAGCGCACTGACACATATATGCAACGTAACTACATGTACAGATCTTTTCAGTCTGGGAAGCAGCAGAATGCTGCCACTCTATTCATTTCAATTAGAGCATGACAGCTTCCCCACCTAGCCCAGTGGTAGCAGAAGTATCACACATTAAGAACTATACCACTTACCACTTCTTAAATGTGACCAACAATGTGGTCATTATGTTCAACGTATTAACATGGCTGTTGTGCTATCACAGCTGTTAGAAATGATGTACAGTTATGGCTTTAATAGTGGCAGGAACTCCAGCCAGCAGGATCATGCAGAACCAAACAATACGTGTATATGTGATGGGCCATTAGCAGCTAAAAATACAATACATTCCCACTGAACTGATTTGAACTGGATGAAGAGAAGCAGTTCACATATTATTCATTATTCTGCCACAACAGACTGGCACTCCTCTGTGTTCATAGCAGTACATCATACAAAATCCTGTCTGGAATTTAGAAATAATAGAAAATTAATACATTAAGAATGTTCTTTTATGTACCTTTATTTTTCTAAATATACCGGTGTGAACAAAAGTTGACATGCACTTGTAAAGACCATATACATTATAATAGAGTTGGGTTTCCAATGACTCCTATAACTCTTAATTTTTACTCTGCAAAGGAACATGACAGAGTGATGTGACAATCAGCGCTGGTTTGTATATTTGTCTGTCTGATAGTAACATTACTCAAAAACAGATTAACAGATTTGGATGAAGGACCAAGTTGTTAGTTTTTGGCAGTGGTGCAGCGTATAATCTAGATCCATGGATTTATTAAAGATTTCTGTCTTATTGCGAGATAGCAACACGGCGTCACTGTAACTGTGACAACAAGTGAACACTACATCAGCTGCCTGCTGACGATCACATGATTGCGATCCTACTACAAATCGATTGAATTTTTTTAAAGATTTCAGCTGTCAGAAATGATGCAAGGAATGAACAGCCTTGCGCTCTCTGAGTGCTTTTCTTGTTTATTATGAAATCATTGAAACCCACGTGTCTTTGGTCACAAAAAACAACCATGCATTTTGGTTCTTTTAGAGATTTATATAGGTCTTCTGGAGATGTGACAAATCCTGCCGGATCAAAAATATACATACAGCAAGTTGAATTATCAGTTTTGGTGATATACAGAGCTGTGTTAAATTTTCAGTCAACAGCTGATGACTACTCTGAGCCAATTTTAAATAGGGCCAATTTGATACACTCATCAGACTCAGCCACAAACACTCTAGTCAAAACATACGAGGAGCAGATGGATGTATATTTTAGACTCAAACTTTTGTTTATAACTGTAACTATTAAAGTTATAGAAATTACGGAATTACTTTAATAAAGTTATCGGTCTATGTTAAGCTAAAAATAGTCTATGCAGCTGAATTTCAGTATATAAAAAAGCATAGATATCTAATATTAGTACATATTGGATCAGGTTGATATCTGTGGATACCAAGTGACTACCGTTAATCACCGGTAATTATGATTGCTAACCCCATTTTATGAAACAACTAATTGTGGTATAGGTATTCAGTAATGGATAGCTCTACTATCATCACAGTGACTGTAGCTGTGTCTCCGTTATCCCGTGTGTATTAAATTACAACATGCTAATGTAACTCACATACAGTTAGTTTGTTTGGTTGTTGTGTCATATTTATTTGTTACTATATTGAAGTCAACATGAATTCTTCAGTCTGACACTGCAGTTTTCTGTCCTCGGTTTGTGTAAATGTCTTTTAAAATGCAGAACAAACATATCCTTGACTATGCTGGTTAAGTAAAAGATGAACACTGCAGTGCACTGTCAGTTGCAAAAAGGTCATCCTCTCTGAACATTTATGTCCATTAAAATGGATATCATGTATCAGGTGGAGACAGTTGGATCATTAGTTCTGCACAGCTATTTTGTTCTGTATATTTTTGTGTCTCAGGTCTCATTGTGTGTGCGTGCATGCATGTGTGTGTGTGTGTGTGTGTGTGTGTGTGTGTGTGTGTGTGCGTGTGTGCGTGCGTGCGTGCGTGCGTGTGTGTGTGTCAGAGAGAGTACATGTGTGTTATGGTATGCTGATTTGTAATCTGTTTTTGCAATTTTGCAAAGAACAGTAATTTGTAAAATTTGGGTCTTAACTACAGCTGCAACTATCTGGTTGATGAATTACACAGTTACTCAATGGTTCCTTTTTAGATGCAGTCTTGAACAAAAGTTAAAATATACTTTACATTTTTTTCTTACTCCTACAACTCTTAATTTTCCATGATTAAATTAATAAAACACATGCATCTTTCCAATTAAAAAAATCAATCATGCATTTTGCTTATTTCCTAGATTTATTAGAGGTCTTCAGGAAATATGACAGGATTTGCTGTGTCAAAATCTACATACAGCAGCTTAAACAAACAGTGCTGATGATGCAGAAAATGTGATTGATCAAATTGTCTGAGTGCCTTGACGGTTTCCTTCTTGTGAGTGACTGCATTTGACTACAGCTGCTGACTTCTCTGAGCCTATTTAAATAGGGCACATTGGATACTTTCATTAGACTCTACTACTATCAGTCCAGCTCCCAAACTGAAAGGTCACAGTCTTGATTAAAGATTTAAAAAAAAAAAAAAAAAAACATCACCCATTATTGTCTCAGTGAAACTGCAGATGATGCAGGTGAGGATTCCAACTATTATAGGCAAACTGTTTCCTACTTAGCTGCCACACTGTAAATATAGTTTAACATGTTCCCTGATAATTAGGCCCAGCGTGTCAACAAGCTTCGAACACAGTGGCAAAATCTAGGGGTTTTTTTTGTTTTTCTTTTCTCAGTATCCACTGGTCCTGCCCTTCTTCTGTACAGAGATCAGCAATTAACTTGATCCACAGAAACCATAAGTCCTTAAATAGTGAGAAGGTGGTGAGTACTTTTATAATAATCAGGCAACAGCTCATGTCAGGTAGTGACATACTTCACTCCAGTAGTGGTAGTACCTACATTTTAAAGCCTTCTGGGTCAAAAAAGAAAAGAAAAAAAAAAGCAGTGACGTTGCCAACTGTCTATCCATTATGTATACAGTACACTGCTTTATCCTCTGTAGGGTCATGGGGGTGCTGGAGTCTATCCGAGCTGGCTTGTGGTGAAGACACAATGGACAGGTCACCAGTCTATGACAGAGCTACACAAACCCATATAAACCAAAATAAAAACCAGAGACGCCTTTCTCAGATGTCAAAACACGTCATCTTGGACAGAGTTGCATTTTAAATATATACTAATACAATAACAATATAAAGTTTTATGTTAGTTTCTTCAAAGAATTAAATAATTTTGTATCTTTGAAAGAGGACAATGGCTTTTATTAATTCTTGGCAAATATGAGCAATATGCTTATGTAGTAATGCCTTATGCTCTCATACAGATTTTTATTGAAGTGTTTCATCTCTTTTTAATACATTGTTGAAGATTTTCTAGCCATTGTTTGCCCAGAATCAGTAAGGATAAATAATGCTATGTGCAGAATGATTAAAATCTTATCTATTTTAGTATTAGTTTTAGCGTGCTTCCCACTCACGTTTGCTTCTTTTTCAGGGCTGTGTGATCCTGATTGACACTAAAGCTTCAGTGTGACGCTCCCTTCTACATCACACTTGTCAGCTCAGGTAATAACAGATGATCTCTCTCTCTCTCTATTACACACACATGCATGCATGCACACACACACACACACACACACACACACACACACACACACACACACACACACATACATATATGCACACATTTGCACGACAATATGGATTGAAGTGCTGGCAAAGACTATATTTGCCAAATAGGACAGTGCTTTTAGGTTTTGCATGCATGCTTGTTTGTGTGCACTCACAGCCCACTCGGTCGAGAGATCAACTGGATGACTTTGTTTTTTTTTTTACACTGTGCTGGTTCTCATTTGTTGGGACGTGGTGGAACTCCCAAGAAGTATCATATTAGGCTGGAAACACCCAGCACACAGGGCTGGAAAACATTATTCAAATTTCATTTCATTCACGCTCGACTCCGTCAGCCAGCTAAAAGCCGCAGCTTATCATGACTGTCCCGGACTAACAGAGCAGGGAAAACAACAGAGGAGGACGTCTGAAAAAAATGATAAACTTTTTTTAGGGGCTTAGTTTTTTTATTTTATTTTTTTTGCATGCATTACAAAGCAGGATAGTAGTCATTATTTCATAATTTGTATGCTTGTAATGTGTGCAGTATGGATGATTGTATGAAAATATCATGGAAATCTAGCAAAATAGCTCATATACATGTAAAAAAATACATGCATGTAAACAATATTATATTAAGTTGGAAATAAGGCTTTAAATATATGAAAATTTAAGACGGGACTAATTTTTTCAGTTGAACTTAAATTTAAAATGACTCCCTACTTTGTTCTCGCTCCTTTCTTCTCCTTCTTTCATGCCCCCCCCCTCAATTTTCTCTTGTGTTTTTGACAACTCTATGGGTTATAAAAACCATCATGATATATGATGTTGTCTGACCACAACACTAAAAAATGTCCCACAGCGATGTAAACAGCAAAGTATGCTCAGACTTGCTCATGCACACACACACAAGCACACACACACACAAACACACACACACACAAACACACACACACACGAGCACACACACACACACACACACACACACACACACAGTGATTTTGGAATAATGTCCACATCAACAGTTTTTTTAGTTTGTTTAGTCCACTCTTCTCTTATGCTGAAGTCCCAAATGAGTAGGTTGGCATTTATTTCTAGACAATAAACACGAGTGCGTGCGCACACACACACACACACACACACACACACACACACACACACACACACACACGTATGCAGAATCAAGCACATGTAACAGTGCGGAGTCTTACATAAATGTAGACAACACTCTCATTGTGATATTACCTTCTCTCATAAGACAAAAGGAAAACTGGTGCATTTAACATTGAAATGTGTTAGAATATGACCATTACAGTGTTAATATACAATGTGATATTTAAGTAAATTCTGAGGTTTTCATCTAATCATATATAACTGTTTAAAAAAACCCCAATTAATTATAAACCATAACTTCACTTTGAGTATGTTATGCAACAATTCCTGTAGTCCAGATTGTCTTTGCACATCCTTAGAATGAGCCTTTTTGAGTTTTTATTTAACACTATTCGGGTGACCACTTTTCAGTTGTCTCCTAAATTGAGAGATTTAAAGACCTACCATTAACATTATCCACCTACACTAGCAGTCCATATCAACCACAAAGTTTGTACAGAGAAACTCAGTGTTTTATCTGGTGCTTCACTCTTGCATTTGATCATGGTTCATTCAGTGATTTCTGTGTTTTTATTTTTGTCAGACACACTGTAACATTGCCAGTAGCGGATCTGATGATTCGACGCTTCAGCAAATCACGGTGTAAACTAGTGACCTGATGTGGAGAAGTACAGGTTATATATTCTGGTACACGTAGTTAATGTGGGACTCCCTATATAAACAGCATAATGTATAAATGTTTTTCTGCTAGACAACTCATTTATGTCTAACCAGGTCAAGTGCAAACATATATGTAAATCCCAGGCAGTGACTGCCAGTTTTCATTTCTAGTGCTCTACACATAGCTTTCACAACTCTGCATCCATGTTTACTGACTGCTTCTCTCTGACTCCTATAATGGATCGTTCAATTGAATGAATATTGAAATGAGGAATATATGTGGGTGGAAAGACAAGTTATTTCTATTTCAGTGGCTAGTCCTTTGTTTACCTGACTAGAGAGACACAAATTGCTGCCAGTTTTGGTTAATTTAGCAGTAAATGAGTGGAAAACCCTGAAAGCATGTGGATGTTTTATGATGGGAGACATGTTGTGTAGGAAGATGTTTTTTTTTCCTCTGGAATAGGTGTTTGCTGAATTAACATTGAGACCTTAGTATAATAATCTGCACTGTAGAAGATAAGGATAAACAAAAATGGATTTTTATAATGGGTTAATACTCCTGTCCCATGTTTGCTATCCATGAAAAAGGAAAAAAAAAAAATCCCAGTTTATGTAACATTATCAGTGTTGCCCAAAGAAACTGTTGATTGGGACAGTAAAGGGTAATTACCAGCTATAAGCAAGATTAGATTGCACTTCCTAAAGCAAAAGTCTCCCTGCCATGGTTAAGAATTATGGATTTGAAAAGCTAACAGAGGGTCCTGACAAGCCTGTATGACCTAAAGTCAGATCTCCAAGACTGGGGTGCATATACAGAAATCACAGATCGGTATGTTGCAGAATGTTTGTGGTAAAGTGAGAACAATAAATACACAACATTAAACTTCTCCTTTTATTATTATTATTATTAAACTGTGGTTCACAGAATATACTATGGCTGTACCTTTCTTTAAAATGGTTGTAAATACTGTTGCAACTGGCTGGAGCCTAAAGATGAAAAAAATAAAATTTACTAAATAAGTAAATATTCTCTCACTTCAACAACAACAACAACAAAAAAAAAAAATGAGTGAAATAAAAATCCAATAAGGTGCAGCATGTAGAAAATTCTCTATTCATAAACTGTCCTGTACTTGTATTTACAGAAGCTGTTTCAGGACTGTACAACACAAATATTCACAAAAATAAAAATATTGAAAGTCCAATAAAGTTGTGCATTTTAGAAAACGAACTGAACTGCGCCATTACTGTCAGCAATGGCAATAGATGTACATCCATTAGTGATAACAATAGCCGATGCATTGAATAAGTTGTGGCTTGGTTGCTTTAAGCGTGTGTTTAAAACCTGTGCTCTTGACAACAAAGTATGGTCCGATGTCCACTGCTATGAAAGCACATATGCTGTTTGTTATCCCTACGCCCTGGTCTGAATTGTTATCAAGAGGCCACTAAATTGAGCTGGGTTTGTGTGACACTCCTTTCTTTCTTTTACCATTGATATTCACATTTCGTGGATGCCATCTCAAATGAGGGAGCAGGTTCAACATGCAACCAGCTACATACCCGAAATGTAGCCAACATGCCACCATGTAGCTTTTGCCCGATCCACCTGTCTTTGTTTATTATTATTGTAGTTAACTTAGAAAGTGTAGTTTTCCCAACTAATACACTTTAGTGAGGAAGCACATTTTAAATTGAGGCCAATGTAACCATATTAATTCGGTACACATGTGCCATACCAAAAGACTCGTTCCAAAATTTTTCAGTGCAAATACCTGGCCCATTACACTCGTATTAATTACCCATTTTAAACAGTAAAACAATGAGCGATTATGTGACAGTTAGTGTTAATGTTAAATAAATTAATTTAAAAAATCAACATATGACCACTGAAGTGTACATTAACATTTATATTCCATCTAAAGTATGCATTGTAATTCTAAACAATGTAAATGCTATTACATACCTATTATTTCTATGACACAGCTATTATTTTGACTTGCTTTAGTTAAAGATTTAAAACACTTCCTTTACAGTTTTCCTTTATTTTTATGGTTAATATTATACTGTTTGCTAATTCTGTCTCATGAAAAGCCGAAGCGCAGACACCGTGAGGCTGCCTTGGTAACATTTGCTACTGGTCAGTTGTCATCAAGTTTCAAAAACAAGAAAGATGAGCACAATAAAAAAAATAAATGAGAGTTCTGAGGGCAAATAGGCCTTTTTCATTGTTCTTTATGACACTACAGCATAAACCGTAAAATAGGCACCTATGTTGTCAAGTACTTCCTTTGCTTTATACTCTTTCCTTTGAGTACATTCCAGATTTTGATTGAATTTCTAAAGGTTGACTCTTACCCCCTAATCCACTTTTCTCTCTCCTCACTTCCTGTCTTGGGCCCCTGAGGATAGCCCTGAGGGAACATAAAAGCCAATCAAGTGGCTTTAACTGTAGAGAGGAGGTTCCTGTGGGCCCATAAAGACCAATAAAATGGCGAGGAAATTTAGGAGAAAACATTAAGAATCCTCTTGTTAGGTGTTAATCACCACCCTCTTTTTGTTGCATCATTTTTCACATGTACTTTCTTTCATGCGTGCACACACAATATGTTATGTGGTTACCCTCACTGCTTTGTTCCAGTCTTTATCAAATACAAGTGAAGAGTAATGAGAATGATCTCAGCCGTTTCCTTCTATTGTTTTGTGATTGTGGTTGGGGAGGGAGAAAGCCAATATCTTTGACTTCCATGCTCCGATTTTACCAGCTGGTATTGAACCAGTGATCTTGTTCAGGTGACAGAAAGATAAAAAGAACTCCTGTAGGTTCTAGAACAAATCTTAGTCAGCACACTTTAATACTTTGGGAACTCAGCTGCCTGTTTCCAGCGCTTAGTGTTGTAGTCCATCCTTGTAAAAACAGACTATATTTTTTTATTCACACTAGTTTGCACAACACACATCTCTCAATTTCTCTCTCTCTCGTTCTCTCTCTCTCTCTCACACACACACACACACACACACACACACACACACACACACACACACACACACACACAAAGTGGCACAAAATGACCAGATGAAAAGTGTTACATCTGAACACCAGATATTTTATAATTTCTTCCCTTTGCTTTTGTTGTTTGTCACTATCGTGTATCTGTGCCTCTGTCGAGCGTTTGTAGTGGAGACTATGGTGAACACACAAACACACACACAAAAAACACATATTCAAAGAATAATTCAGCTATATACATATGTTTTCACTATCAAATATTTTATTTTAACAAATACACATAGATAATGTTTCTTTTCATTATTCTTATTAATAAAGACCACCAGAAAAAAAAAAAAAGATTTAAACAACTTTAGATTGAACTTCAGCACTTTAACTATCAAGGTACACCATCTTGAGGTTAACACAACAATGAAAAACATACAAAATAAAACAAAGAAAAACTACAACAAAGCAGCACCGTCCTGAGGTTCAAGTTCCAAGTCGCTGGGTTTAACGGGTGTTATTGGACGGGGGTTTGGGGTGTGAAGATCATCTCGGCAGTGAAGCTGCCATCTTCCACCAGGGGAGGCCTGCGGGCAAGCACTGAGGCAATGAGAGGCCCAAGTGGTCACAGTCTTCTGTACCTTGGGAGAGGTACATGGAGATTACTAACTCATGAGGAGGCACCATTATCGAGGGATATGATTAGCTGTAAGAAACAAGGGTCTTCTTCATGCACCCAACTTTTCATTTTCATTATGTGCTTTTTTGGGGTTTGCATCCGATGCAATTGAATGAAGCTTTAAAACATTCTATCAAACAATTTGTGAGGACATTTTTACTGTGTATCTGCTTTTACTGCTCTTCCAAAACAGGGCTAGTCACTTTCACGTCAGTTTTCGATTTTGCTGTCGTGTACAATGTTGACAGCAAAATTGAAAGTTGTTCGATGTGTGTGAACTCAGACCTTTCCAAAATCACTAATACCTACCATTCATGTAAATTTGTGTCCCGTTCAGTTGAACAAATTGATTAACCAGGGAATGATTTGTGCATGTTCTAAGTAGATTTTTACTAGTTATTTCACCCACATCCACAGCCTCATCGGGTAACCTCAGGTAAACAGCGATTCAGTTTCCCCACTATAGTTTGTGGAATGTTACATCTTTTTCAAGTTGATTAAACACGTATCATAATGCTATTGTTCTAATTTCAGCATGTACTGTGCAGCAGAGGAAATTTCATTAATTTTTCTTATTCTTTTTCTCTTCCATCATGGCAACAAGATCTAGTGGAAATCTGTGCTTTATATTTTCTAAAGATGAAACTGGATGAAACTTTTTTAAATTATTATTTTTAACAATTTAACAATAAAACTTTTGAAGCTGAAGTTGTCCTCCACATCCTGAGCTACATCAAATTTGTCTGCACACTGAAATTTTTCAGTAAATTTTTGCACTAAAGTCAACAGGGTTATTACAGTTAATCTTAAGTATTGCTGCCTGCACTCACATTTCAAAAACATTTGCAGTAGTGGGTTTTGCATTAGAACATGCAGGCATATATGCATGAAATCAACTAAAATTAAATTAACTAATTTGCAACAAATTATTTAAAACATAACTTTACTTTGTGTTTGTTCATTTAGCGAGCAAGATTGTGTTGGTAAAGTATAAATACATTCAGAGCCTTCACTAAAGTCTTCATTACATATACATGTAAACTGCAGTTTTCATTTTACCGTTGCCCACGTAGTTTGAGAGATGCAGACTGTTACAGGCTGTTTTAAGGGGGGAAAGGGGGACTTACAGGATGCTGTCATTCATTCATTATTTCTTAATTTATTTTTTGTTTGTTTAATGTTTTTTCTTGATTTGAATATTGCAGCTCAATTATTTAGCTAACATTTCCTTACATAAGGACAGGCCAGTGTGTTCAGCAGGCTAATTTTGCTTCAGTTTGAGGTATTGGGGCTTTTTTTTAGACTGGGAAAGGCAATACCCTGTCTTCATTGTGAGGACGGTACTTTCTTTAAACAAAAAAAAATGTCAACCAGGAACAACAATTGTAGACTTTGAACTAGCTCCAGTGCAAATCAGTGGGCCACGTCATATCTTCATTTTTCCATCATTATACAGCTTATTAAACAAAGAGCGGTAGTGGAAACAGAGAGCAGAGCAGAGCAGTGCTACACAGTGCGATGCACAGCAACATGACTCGTTCCTGTTTGATGCTCTGATGCTCTCAGCTCCAGCACTGAGTGTTGCTTAGCTAGTACCAGTGTAACCTTCTCTACTGCTGTCTTAGGTCATTAACTCTTGAGCTGTCAAAACATGAATCTCACAGGTAAAATACATGACTAATGTAGGTATTTTAAGTATTAGAACAACAGCAAAAAGAGGCAAACACACTGGGATACCGCTTGTGACTTTCAATTGAAAACGAATAAACCAATTTATTTTTAGTAGTTTTTTTAGGGGGCATGCACTGGACTGTGTTTCAACTGTACAGGACTACAAGACAGTTATTTACAACATAGTTTTTTAATTATATATATAATTATATATAAAATTTTTATTTTTATATATATATATATATATATATATATATATATATATATATATATATATATATTAGACAGACACAAACAAATACAAATTATATTTTTTTGTTTATTGTTGATCAGAAAAACTAACAAAATTAAATTCTTGACAGTTTCAATATGTCAGTTCTCAACATTGTCAGTATCCAATCCAGCAAATAACAGAGAATGTGCTGACCAAAAAATAAATAAACCATCACATCATCAAATTAATATTTAGTAGTCCTGCTATTAGCAGCAGTAGAGTTCTAATCCTGGCTGTCATGTTCCCCACAGGCCTTTCACACTATTGAGGGGTAATCTTGTCCCATTATTCTTGAATTATTGCTTTTAATTGTGCTAAATTCTTTGGTTTACGCTTTGAAACAGACCTTTTGATAATCCACCACAGATTTTCAATGAGGCTCATGTCCGGGAACTGAGCCGGCCGCTCTAAGACCTGGATACTGAGCTCCTGCAGCCAAGTTCTACTGGCCTTGGATATGTGGCAAGGGGCATGATCTTGTTGAAACATCCAGTTTTGACCTTGACGAAACAGTGCACGTGCAGAAGAGAGGATGTGAGTTTCAAGAATGGCACAATACTTGGCAGAGTTCAGTGTGCAATCTTAGACAGTGAGATGACCAACACCAGCAACACTCATGCATCCCCAAACTCATGCTTCGCCTGGCCTTCTGCGTACCCTCACATTAGCAGGAAGAAGATAAAGCTGGAAACTGGACTCGTGGCCACAGAATCTTCTTCCAGTTCCAGGCTGTCCAGTTCTTGTGTGCTTGTCCCAACGATGCTGGGCTAACCTCTGTCTTTCATTGATCAGGGGCTTCTTGACAGCCTTGAAAGACCTTAAGCCATGATCTGAAAGATGTGCAGTGTGGGTGGAACACTAGACACCAGTTTGGTTTGACCACTGCTGCTGAAGCTCCTGTGATGTAATTTGGCGGTTTTCCCTGCACATCAGGATGCAGTCATTTCTTATTGAAGAAACCCTTGGACACCCAGATCTTGGTTTGTCATCCAAGCTGTTGGTTGGTCTGTATTTCTGCAGAGTGTATCCAACAATTGAAGGACTGCATCAGCACTTCCTGGCTATCTGGCTGCAGCTGTACCCTTCCTGGCTGAGAATCTGGCTCTTCAGGTGTGTTTCCTGCATTAGGATCCTTGTTTTAGCCATTTTTGCCTCTGAAGAACTTTTAAATGTAATGGCTTTCTATAGACCCAAAGCATGAAGCATATATATAAATGAACAATGAAGCTTTTTCAACATATTTTATCGTGCGTTTTATCCTATGACAATAGATGCATTAGGCTTGCCAAACTGATGTACACTGTAACACTTTATCTGAGTTGATTCTGAAGTAAAATTTAACAACTGGTAAATGACTGTACACTCAACCATATTCTGACAAGATAACTAGAGTCAGTTGGTGCTTTATAGCAATTATTAGCTAATTTCTGCCTTGAGTTTCTGGATGAATGCACAGGAACAGTCAGTTCATCCTGCAGATAATGTGATCCATCAAAAGGAAACGGTACACTGCTGCCTTCTGGATAATTCACTTATTAAAATGTGTTTCTTTGTCCACTTGTGCTGCACTGCACATTTCACTGGTGTTTATTCAGACTGGCCTGAGCTTAATTATTCATATGTTCCCTGGTATTGATACGTGTTTAGTTATTTGCAGTTGTGCACATATGTGTGTTGAATTTTGGTCCTTCTCACCAGTTTGTATCATTAATGTTACCTTTGAACTGTGATTGTGTTTGATTCCACACCAACTGATACAGTCATTCAACACATCTTACATGTTCATTCATTACAGAACGAAAGTGTCCAAAAGCCCTCCAGGACATCGGCAGTCAAAGTTCTCTGTTAATGAACCTAGTTATTAGCAATGTCTCGTTAGTATGCTGTTAATGTAACTGTATGCTCATAATTGCTCATTAAGAAGCAAATTGCTAATTGCCTTGATTGGATTTGTAATTTATGTGTGGTGACTTCCTTAATACTGTAGTGAAATGAATAGATTTGCTTTTACAGTGCAGAATTGATTGAGGGTTTCTTTTACCTTTCTGTGTTGATAATGTACATCAAAATGTCCAGTGTTTGTAGTTCTGTGTATAGTTGATTGATTATGTTATGCAACATTTCGAGCGTGTTTGCCTCCTCATAACCTAGGTTGAAAATATTACTTGGTATTTTTGTGCTTCTTGTTTTCCAGTTGAAGCTGTCTGTAAAATTCAAGAGTGTTGTGGTGTTTTTGTCAGACCCATGAAGCAGCACAGACATTGGAAGTTTACTGCTCAAATATGTCTGCTGCTGTGTGGATTTATTCATAGCTTTGCTTCTTAAGGAAATTTGACACTGCACAACACACATTTTTGTTTGCACTTTTCTTTACTTTTCGCTAATATGTTTTCATTAATTTTCTTCAAACTAAAAATTCTGAATATCAATCATGTTAAACCATTTGCTGATGAGTTACTTGAAGCATTTTATACATTTGCTGATAAAATAAACTAACAGCAAATAGCCATATATGTAATAATGTGTAAACATACTACATGTTAACTGACTATACATACTACAGTATACAACAGAAGCACACTCTTGTGTAATACCGCTTGCATGTCTAATGTTTCAAAACTGAATCACCTCACAATAACCGAATTGTTTCTAAATTGATTTTTTCTTTTTCTGAACAACCACAAACGAATTATTAGAAAGGCACAAAACATACAAAATGTATGATCATTGGGACACAATTGAGTACACCTATAAATTTCAATTAGTCTAGTGCATGAACATGGTCATAAAATGACGTGATCAGTCTGTCTGCATATTTGTATCATTGCCCCACATAGAACAGAATTGCAAAAACAACTGAAAAAAAGACCGTTAGACTCCTGGAAGAAGCAAAAGAACACAGGAAGACTGGTGACCAATTAAACATCAGCTGAAACACAGCTGCAGCAGTCATCAAAATGTATAGAGCCATAATACCACTAATCAGAACCGCCTTGGCTGTACCCCTAAAATAAAGTGACAGTGTACTACTTGTACAATCAATCTATGAAAAACAGAGGGGTAGACTTCAGACTTGGAGCAGGAGTTATTAATAAAAATCAGTTTCTGCCTCTGCTCAGACTTCTATTGCTGTCTTAGGCAATTCACTCGAGTCATTAAAAGGGGAGTCATGCAAGTAAAATGCATAGCAAGTATAGTTATTAGAGGACTTAAATGTAATATGTTGAACTGTATTATTACTACAGGATATAGAGGCAAAAGCATGAAATATACCTCTTATGAGTTTTAAGTGGAAGCTGACAACCTTTTTATTATTTGTAGTTTAATTTTAGACATGCAGTGGGCAGTTATTTACAGTTATTACTTTTCTTATATTTGGATTATTTTAAATGCATGTTGGATTGAGACTTCCAGCAGTTTTTTTTTTTTTTTTTTTTTTTTACAATTAGCGTATTTTGTTATTAGAATGAAATTCATACCATACTTCCATAACATAATTTCTTATGTGTAGTGTTTTGTGGTTTAATGAAAATGAAATGCTCATATTTTAATTATACTTAATATGTAAAAGCCCACCTCGGACAAGAAATCAAAATTAGCAAAAGAGCAAGGAACACATCAGCTCCTTGCTCTATATTAAAATGACTTTAAACCACAGCTCTTCTATCACATAAAATAAATTCAAATGTGCCTGTCAGTGTGCGTATAATTTAATTAAAAAACATTGATAATTAGCATCGTTTGCTTGCTCGAGATGACTTTTGACTACATAATGATGTATTTGGTTGGTTTGAGTATGAGAGTGAGAGAGCAGTAGACGGTGTTTAATGACAGAGCATAGGCATGTGTGTGTGTGAGTGTGTGTGTACAGTGTGTATGTGTTTTTGTGTGTAGTGTGGGTGTGCATTGATGGCTGAAATCGTAATTGATGTACCACTAGCAGGGAAAAGTGCACAAATGTATGTGC
The DNA here is from genome assembly GCF_022539595.1 of Amphiprion ocellaris. NCBI lineage: Eukaryota > Metazoa > Chordata > Actinopteri > Pomacentridae > Amphiprion > Amphiprion ocellaris. The sequence goes on along the minus strand of NC_072769.1, from coordinate 24,849,996 downwards.
TCATTGGCACATTACCTCGTCTTCACATTCATTTCCATGCTCACACTTCAGGTGGAGGCCCATTACAAAGGCATCTCCTGTTTTTCTGCTAGTTGATGGCTATGCTTGTTTTCCTTGCCGGCACTGTGCCTTCATCACATTTGTTATTCTACATTTCTTGTCTCATTGCTTATGCAATTTTAGGTTCTGTGTGTTTTGTTTTCAGAAGGAATCTGTGAAAGCTGGTTCTGTTACTGAAGTGAAAGAATTGCTGGTAATGTGTCACAGTGTTTATTTATTTATTTATTTTTTGGGTGTGTGTGCGTGTGTGTGTGCGTGCTTCTTCAGTGTCCCCAGTGAGCAGGTGAAATTGACATATCACAATATGTTACTTTAATTTCATCTGTCTATCAATTCAATTCTGATTCACTCCCGATGTCCCTGATGTAGTTATACTGCACTACACTGACAACTGAAGAAAAATTTATTTAGTTGTCTTTGTGTGTCTGTATGTATGTTTGGAACCACAAGAGGCAATAACTCTCCAAATATTAAGCCTGGGCGAGGTAGAAACACACATCTTTTTTTGTGCAAGTGCTATTACAGCACATACCAATGTAAATGTGTGGTAGTCCCTTTTCATGCCCTGCTTCTGTTTAGTTGACCTTATTTTTTGCCAAGGTCTGTTGAGTGGCATATCGTTTTGGCATTTTGCTGAGCTTAAGTGCAACCAGCATTTTCCATTGCTTTAGCTGGTGGACATGCACACAAAGACCTCCCGAAGATCGCAAAATACCTTGTGTTTATTTTTTTTTTTTCCTCAGTCACAATTTTGTAAACTGCAATTTTTAATACAGATTACAGCAAGTCAACTTAATCCAACCCTGTTGGCTACAATAGAAATTAAAACCTTCTTGATTTGCCATTTAGTGCAAAGTATTAAGGCAGAAAATTTCAACTTTTTTTTTTTTTTTTTTTTAAACTTCAAAATTTCATTTAATTACATTTTTATTGTTAAAATGCTACAGGGCATCACAGTGAGAGGCCATGTCAATCAAAAACCCAAAGGAGCACTTTCTTGTTGGTAGATTTAAGTAGCAGCCATTTGTCCCTGTAATGTGGGGATAGCTTTGAACTTGGGACTGTCAGCGGCAACATTCTAGCCTTTTAGCCCAGCGGAGCATAGCAACAGGACTTCTTTGGTTTTCATGGATGGACAAATAGATGGAAGCATGGGTGGCAGAAATTATGTGCAGTGAATTGACAGCTGGGTTTACCCTAGACCTAGCCCTTCAACATGTTTATAATAGCACCCTGCTAATTTTCTTCTGTCTCTTTTTCAGAGGCAAAGAAACATCTATATCCCTTCTTCACAAATTACATCTGTAAGTCAAACAGCTTTCAAGATAAATCTAGCTTTTTAAGAGAGCTACAGTAATAGAAGGACGTGATTTACTGTGCTAACTTAATGTATTTTTCTATTATAAAAGCATATTGAAAATGAAACAATGAAACAAAACTAAACAAAACCCCCGTTAGTTTCTCCTGGATGCTTTCAATTGCACCCTGGGACGTGATGCTCATTGAACTATATTAATGGGCTTGTCAGGTGGGAACCCACCAAAAGCTATGCACCAACACTTAGTGTCCCAAGCCATAAAAATGAATCCCAGATCCACTGCAGATATGCAGGTCTGTTTCTGTGCAGCAGAACACGCTTCCACTGCTCTAATTAGCTCTCAGCTTCCCACTAGTACATCTTCATGGGCTCAAATTGCTCCACAAGGGCCTGTCATTGGTCCCTCTGGTTTATAGCAATGAGGGAATCGCACAGATGCACATTCATTCATTTGCAGGTCCACATGTTTACAAAATTACACACATTCAACCACTCTGAAACTACATCAGTCATAGCTCACCTGTTTGAGTAGATAACCCGTGAATTGGGGCTGGAAGTGATTTACAGAGTCACTGCATGTCATTTCCTAATCTCTTCTCAACCACCTTTTGTGTCACGACTAATCTGATTAACCTAATCTTTACAAAAAAAGAAATACAATGGACATTTAAAACTTACTAATCAAATCCTAAGTGGCCTTAAGGAACATGCTGTCTTGTAAGCTGAGTGTCAGAGTTCTGAATTGTCATTAGAGAATAATAAAGCAAATCTCTCCATCTTTGATTGCATTTTTCATTCTTGCTTTTGAATTTTATTGTTTCCCCCCTCCATTATCTTAACGATGACCTTACTAATGAAAAGCCACTTTGGTTGATTTTTCAACTAAACCAAAAGACAATATAGTAAATCAAGCAACTATGAATTTTTCCATCTAAGAAGAGCCTAAAGACCTCTTGACCCTCTTTGGCTTAGTAATGCTGTTCTTGATTTTTTTTTTTAATCAACAAAGGATTTCAAAAGATACATGAAATTAGTATCTTCTGGATTAAATAGCATAACTGCAGGACAAAGCGACAGGTTCTTGTTAAACAAGTGTGAGGACACAAACAAGTGACTCAAATACAGAAAGGTATTAATACCTTCCACCCTCTGTGTCTGCCAATCTGATCTTCATTTTAGACTGTTTTGAAAATCAAAAATTACTATAAACAAAAAACAGCAAAGCAATTCACTGGAGTGCTGAGAGATCAAAATTCAAGCAGTGCACTGTAAAATAGGTAGCACTTAAATAAGTAATAGGTTTAACTGTTGCTTAGCCCAACCTAATGTGGAAAAACGATAAGTGAAAAAAGTGCCTTTCTCCAGACCATTAAAAAGTTGAACTCAGACTGGTTTATTCTTGGCCTCTATGAATTCTTTTGACTTCCTTTTACACTGCATTATTTGCACCTGAGAGTACATAGCTTTTTATTGTTGTTTGTGCTAAAACTGTGACTTAAAAAATACGTTTGACATTTTTTAGCCATTTAAGTTTAATTCATTTTCACATATTTGTTGTGTACAAAAATAGATAGATACAGATTTGATATAAAATAAATTAGCCAATTCGAAAACAAACAAAAAGAACAAAATAAAAAAAAAATAGTATTACTTGTACTGTTTCATTGTCAAACAACCATTATGATAACAATTTATATCCTGGGTCAGATGCAATGCAAAATTAATGAGTTGTGGCTATAAAATAGCCAGATTGGGCTTATGTCAAAAATATTCAGAAGGAATATTTTGAATTGTAAAATTGGCAGTGTACTCCATCTGTAAATACTATTTTGTATGGAAGTATTTAACTTCCACAATGCCATCTGTCTACTTACATCATACACTTAACTGGTAACCAGATGGAGACTAAAGGAAGGAGGTGAGAAATTAGACAATGAGGGAATCTGAATGATGGAAACTGTCAACATTATATAGCTACAATATAATATTTGCATCAAACAACAACTTCAATTTTACTCTATCTCCTTAGTAGACAGTTACCACTAAGGTAAAGTGCAGGCCATTATGATCCCTCACAGAGTCTTAAAAGATTTTTTTATGTATTCACAAACATTATTAATATTATTATTATTATTTTTTTTTATGATCCCATAAGGATAGAATGTAATAGTCTGGAGCCCTAGACCAGATTTGTCTTTAATAAAAGATCGATATCAAACCAATATATCATCATGTTGCAACCCTTTACTACTATTGTGATATAGGTGAATACATTCTACACAAAGGAACCAAATCCCCTCATGAACAATGAGCTGTGACTAAGGGTTTATTTGTAAACGGGACACTACACTAATCAGCTCTAACATTAATACTACTGACAGATGAAGTGAATAACACTGGGTATCCCTGGGGTGGGATATTTACGACAGCAAGTGAAAAGTCTGTTCTTAAAGCTGTTGTGTTGGAAGCAGCAAAAAGGGGCAGTGACTTTGACAAGGGCCATACTGTATGTACTGGTTCAGAGCATCTCCCAAAGGTCTTGTGGGGCATTCCCAATATGCAGTGGTTCAAGGAACGACAAACAGTGAAACAGTGACACAATAGTGGCTGCCTAAGGCGCATTGGCATGCGTGGTAAGTCAAGGCTAGTGCATGTGGTTCAGTTGCACAGAAAAGCTACTGTAGCAATAAATTGATGAAAACCCGGTTTGAGGAGATTTCAAAGAGTTAAAGATGTTTGCTTGGCCTTCATATTTTCTAGATTCCAATCTGATCGACCATGTGTGGTATATGCTTGAAAATGAATGCTCAATTGGACTTAGATCTGGATCTAGAATTTCTAGGCTTGGTCAGCCCCTGGACCCTGGGAGCCCACTGGTCTGGAACAATGCTAAACTGCCTGGTACATGTCAAAGTAACATCCATGCAAATGCCAGGACCCAAGGCTTCCTGGCAAAACATTGCATTCTAACAAGATGGATGTGTTTTTATTGTTATGGCTGATTGGTATATGTGAAAGCTAAATAGAGAAAAACGTCAACGGAAGTGAAATGTGTGCATATTTTCGAGACACTTAATCCTTAGAAAAATGTAATCCTGTGTTTGTATCTGTATTTTGTATATGTGTGTGTGCATGTGTGCTGTGTATCTGCAGGCTACGATCACAGATAACCTTTCTCGGTGTCCGCTCACTGACTCTATCAAACACACTTTCAATCTGTGTGTATGTGTCCAGATGCTGAAACCAGATGCTTTCCTTCAGACTGCAGGCGCCTAAGATAGTGACAGAGAACGGACACATGCAAGGTTATCGCACATAGACTCACCAACACATGCACAGGATACTGTATCTCAGGTAGATACCTAGGTCACATTTGATAGATCATTGCTTTCATATAAATTAGTCTTTACTCTATTCATGGGCACGTGGCCCCTTACTTTAACATATCTGTTAAAGATGTTAAACCAAAACTGCAAAAGTAGATATCTTCACTAGACAAATCAGCAGTTACCTGTGAAAGAGCTACAACAACACCCAGTTTTCCTAATTATTCTGTCATCTCCCACAATATAATCACCTTAACATAACTTAGTGTATGTGCTGGTGGATGGTATGTATGAGGATTCTTCCAAAAATTCTCAGCCTCACTAGAAAATGTCAAGATTGTTCTGGCATTACTTTTTCAGCATGGATTCCTTTAACTTTATTGCACTTAGTCATCTGATGTTCAACATTTGCTCTCTTTGTGGAAGAAGGTCACATCTTGAGCCTCCAGATACTCCTCAGAAACATGGATGATTTCATCAACACCCAAACAATGACCACACAGCTCAGATTTCAGTTTGGGAAACAGTCGTTAGACGGTGCTGGTAGGGTGAGTAAGGTTCATAGAGCAACAGTTCAAAACACGTTTGGCTGCTTCTGTCACTTGTGCTGTGTGGACGGATACCTTGTCCTGGACCAACAGCAGCCAGCTCCAAACTTTCTTCTTTTTTTTGTTGATTGCTACAAACATTAGAGTTTTTGTGGACAGTGACATAATACTTTATACAATACAGTTATGCCCCAAATCAAGAGGAGTTATGCCCCTTGTTTCTGAGTGAGGTTGAAAACTTTTGGAGTTCCCTTGTTTTTATATGTGTGTATATGTCTAATATTTACTATTATGTATAGCTGGGATAACAGATCAGTCACCCTGACTGAGTTGAACTTGTGTTAAAATGTTTTCTCCATTTTTAAACAATATGAAATATTGGTTTCTCCCATAGTGAACAAGTCTGTCAACAGGCATATCTGATTTAAAAAAAAAAAAAAAAAAAGTGAAGTGTTCATCCAGATTCATCCAGATTTTGGACATTTGGGTATTTACCAATCTTTTACACTAACTGTCTCTCAGTCAAAGTATCTGTAATATATCTATTATCTGGCCTTATTGGAGGTGAACAACCAGCTTGACTGAGTTGATTGCAAACAGTCCTGTACTGATTACTTGTTAGGTTCCTAACTTCTCAGCTTTATTACTGTTGCCTGTACTAAGCATTCCCAATCAGAGTAAGGCTCATGGTTGCATAATTTATAAAGATAAAAATGTCTTGATTCCACTGTTCATCTACCTCCCTCCTTACCAATCCCCCTACCACTTTATGAATCCATCACACAGGAATCAGGCCTATTTTAAATGTCTTTGCATAGTCCAATGTCACAAATCACAAAGTTGCCCCAAGGGGGCTTCACAATTTCTACAGCATATGGCACCTTTTGTGTTTAGACCATCCATTCTGGTAAGAAAAAAATTTCAAAAAACTCTAACAGGAAAATGGAAGGAAACTTGAGGGCTTTACTACGAAGGGAGATTAGAGCAATAGCAAGAGATGTTGAGATTAAAGTCTCACCAGTGTCACAAAGGTGGTTCTCTTTTAACCTCCTAGACCACCATAGTAACTTATGCTGTGAAGCTAACCTGGTCCAGAGCAGGTTATGTTCAGAGTTTTGGATTTAAGTCAGATGTAAGAAGCGTCTTCCTTTCACCAAGTTGTTTCCTGACAATTCCCTATGTGTGATCCAGATTCATAGCTCAGGGAATTTGTTCTGACTACAAACCTTTGGAGCCGTACATTACTAATACCGCTGAATGAAACGATGCAGTTACAGTATTGCACGCTGTATACATCATGGCGTCCAGCATGTATTCAGCTGGTGTTGCAGAAATCACATAAATCTTTTTTTTTTTTAGAAAATTGATTATTCTATTGGTATTTATTACAGGGAATATTCAATCTATTACATTAATTTCACCAAAAATTTGAGTGATACCCTACATTATTGCACAGTGTCAAACCTACTTGCACTACAATACAATATCATGTTTGATTTTGTGAAGTATTAAGTTGAACAGCTCTAATCTTCAGCTGTTACATCAGAAATAGGCAGTTGTATTATTCAGTAAAATAAATATATAGACATACATTTACCACATTATTCCTGTCTTGCATTATTTGTAGTAGAAGTGCTTTTATAACGTCATAAATTTTTAGATTTTTAGTAGCTCTCCATTAAAACAATCTATATGGCACAACATTAGTATATTTTGTGCAGAAAAAGAGTCACATATCATGTTAAACACACCCTTTCAGGTGAATGGGCACAGAGTCTGAAGCAGAAAGTCTGAGTTAATGAAGAACGTTGATAACAACCTTTGTAATAGCTATTACCTCTGACTGGTGTGTAGTTTTTGTTGAGCCGACTTACACAAAGAAAGTCTGGTGGTGTCAAACTTGCTTCGTAGTACAGCCCTCTGGAAGGAGGTCAGATTACACAAACACAAAGGAGGCTACGCTCTTGCACAACATTCATGCATATAGGAAGGAGCAGCCACATAGGAGGGAACCAAGAGGTGAGCCCCAGGCAGAAGAGAATCCCAATCTGCTTTCAGCTTTTTAAATGGCTGTGAGCCTGCACAGCCTTACACATCTGACACACACACACACACACACACACATGCATGCGTGCACGCACACAGGAGAATATCCACATACTTGCTGTCATGTTGAAAAACAAAAACTCACTCACACTTCAACACACAGTGAGTCTGTAAAGCGAAGGGTCGATAAATAAATTATGTTGTTCAGTAATGGAATAGTGCTGTGTTGTTGTGGGAACAAGGCTCATGCTGCCATGACAACCTCAAGGGTCATGTGAGGTCATCTGCAGCTGTTGCTTTGACGCTATCAGACAGTCACCCCTCTCCATGTAGGGGTGGAATGGATGCAAGGTGTGTGGTTTTTGTTGAATATTTCTGTGCACAATTTCTAGGAGATGTATGTGTATGTGTGTGTGTGTGCGTGCGTGCGTGCGTGCATGTTCCAATGTCGGGAACACGATAAGCATGACAGTAAAATAGAATGAAAGATTAACATAAATATAAAAAAATAAATACATTGCTCTCTGACTAAAAGTATAAAGTAATGGAGGCCAGTGCTTTTTTCCCATAACTGCACTGGTGCAAATGCAAAATAGCAGTCTGGTAAATGGAAACAGTCAAGGAGACAACCATGGGAAAACTAGTTTGTCATTGCAACATTAGCAATACTAACAGGTAATAACAGAAAGTAACGGAAACAAACCAGTAATGTGGCCTGCAATGAAACGTACCATTGAGTCTGGCTTTGCTTCAAACAGATCTGAAAGTGCTGCACTCACAGCAAACTTAACTTATGCCATCGTAGATATACATTTTTTTATATGTAGACACAAGCAAAAGTATGTCATCAAATCTGATACTGAGGCCTTCTTGGCACTAATTTACATTTCCGCAAATGTAAAATTTCCCCCTCCTTTTGAAAAAAAGTTTGAAAAAAATTAAAATTTGTCAGTCAAAACAGCTGGTGCAGAGGCTTTAGCGTGCCAGTGAATTGGCACAGCAATGGCAAATTAAGCTGCATTCTAGTAAATGTTAGTGCTAACCAAATGTAAAGTATCTGCAATTGTTGTTCATGTTTCAGGCTCATTACACAAAACAACAACGGGATTGCCTGAACTGAAGTGTGGCATAATCCCAAACTTTCCATTTGGCATGTCTACGAAGACAAAGATAAAGTGTCATTTTAAAAAATCTCCACTCTAAAAGGCATTTGAAAAAAAATCCGTGACCTAAAATGCTGCTTGTGTGTGAATGAAGGGCCCGAATGTAAAAATGTTATGTAAAATATCCACGTTACAGTCGAATGCAACCACTTGAGAGACTTAGTCTGCAGACCGACACCACATGGTTTTTCAAGGTCCATCATACCAGCAGTTGCAATATTTGGTACATTTTTTATGATTTATAATATTTTGTCCTTCATTGTAAACTGTCGCATGGTACAATACACAAGATTTATACTATGTTATAATGCAGAGCTTACAAATTACAGCTTCTCAACAGAAATTAAACATTCACAATTTTTTAATGTGTAGACGCTGCAGAGCTGGTGTATTGTTTTAGTAAGAAAGGGTTTGATTTCACTGAATAGCCACTGTGGGAGATGTTTACATGCTGAAATAGCAAATTAAGAAATTTTAACGAGATATGAAAATAAATAATAATAAACAATCAGTGACAACCAGTCTTTTTGTTTTCAGTATCTTTTATGCTTCTTTTGTTTGTGTCTGCACCTCTTGTTCTTCTGGTCATTTATTTTGCCTTTGTATTTTTCCAAAGGCATTAAAGGTTTAAACCTGACTGACATTTGATCACAGTTCAACCCATATCCGGTCTCATCCTTTCACCGCTTATCTCTGAGCTTGTGTGTATCACACACATGCACGCACACGTGCACACACCAGCCATTTGAAATCAAGTCGAAAATTATTGCTCACTGATGAACAATTACAGCAGAAGTTGTTTTTTTTTTTTTTTTTATGTTGTAACAATCACCCGTCTATTATCATAATCAACTTCACACAAGGAGATGCTGCTTTGAACATGAATGAGAAACAAACAGAAAGAAAGAGAGAGGAAGACAGAAGAGAGAGGGAATGCTGGTAACATCTGTGTGGTTCCAGAAATGCACACACACACACACACACCTACACACACACACACACACACACACACACACACACACACACACACACACACACACACACACACACACACACACACACACACACACACACACACACACAGAGAGAGTTTATTCAGATGGGAAAGTGATTTATCTGAAGCGATTTATCTAAAATTGCAACATTACAAGATTTCTGCAAGGCTGTTCTTTACATTCATGTCAACTCGATACAGAACATTTGAAAGAGAGAGCGTAATTTATATACTGCTCTGATTTCAGTGTTCTACGTGGCCATCTCCTTGCAGATTAGGCTTTACTCTGCTCTGGAGGTATTATTTGTAAAGTTATCTCTCCTCTGTTTCAATGAAGATCAGCTTGTTCATACATGCCCACATGCACAGATATGCAAGAAAAGCCACAGAATAAAAATATAGACCTGAAATTGTTAATGATATGCCCCATTTGTTTCTTATTCTGGCCTTTTTTAAACTTCAGATATACACATCTTTTTCTTTTAAATGCCCACTTAAAACGTTTCATTTTAAAGTCCACTTCACCCATGACCTTGCTAGACCTAATGTGTATCACCCTTACTTGTTCTTATAGCTTATTATCACTGCAGTGCTTTGCAGGAAAAAGAGTAACTGCACTTTTATATTAATTTTTTTTTATTTTTGATCAGATTCTCATGCAACGTGGCTCCTCTCTCTTTTTTTATATCTTCCGAATCTGAAGCCTATGAAGCTCACCCCGTAGACATAGTTTTTCAATTGAAATGCTGTAGCTTACAGGGCAGCTGGTGCAGTACTGCTCTTGCCCTGACTGGCTGCATTATTTACCATTTTCTTAGAGCTATTTGGATCTCATATGCTGTGCGTGTCTTTATGCAGCAAAGTCTGGCCAGTTGATATCTTATACAGGAGATGATAGTCATCAAAGGGTTAAATGTTATCATTATAACTCCAGTGTCTGTCTTTTGGATTTGATTGAGAAGATGATGTGTTTCAGCTTACTGTATTATTATGTACAGGGTGTGTTTTGCTTTTCAAAGCCATCACCAGCGTTGATTGTGTGTAGGGTGTGTTTGTTTTCCCTCTTCTTTGATTGGTCATTAACCTTCAAGGCAATCAGGAGGGAAAACCAAACTTTTTAATAATCACATTTAAGCATCCAAGATCACCAATGTTCTCTCAAATCAAGCAATACACCGATCTTGAATGCTTTCACCTGGGACTCACATTTTCTCTAGTGCAGACTGCTTTATCATGTCATCAAATAAATATGTGCAAGCTATATAGTAAGTGATGACAATTATATACAGACCCGCATTCCAGTGGATTCTGTTGTTTTGAGATTTTCAAGAAATATAGCATGCCTTTAGCATTCCATATACATTTTGTTTTTGTTTGTCGTGAACTATATGATTCATTTAATTATTTATTTATTTTTTAAATACATTGTCCAGCAAAAAATTATCAGCATGCAGCTGCCTGCTCCAGAAGACATATTCACACTCTGTTGCCTTTAGAAAACAAGTTGCATCCTGCAGGACTCATCCCAGTCTGCCCATTAGCTGTTTGAACGTCTGATCTCACTCCAATGTTACAGGTCCACCAAAACACGCATTACAAGATAAACAAACTGTTCCTATCCCAGATCCAATATCACACTAAAGTTGGCTCTGCCATCAGCAAAACGTCAAATCTCTCAACATTTTTGTGCAATTTTGTTATTCATTTATTCATCAATTGTACAATTTTTGTGCAGCATCTTTCACATATGTTTTTAACTTTCCTTTAAGGGTATGTTGGAAGTTATGTGATTGCCTGAAACTGTGTATGGGAACATGTTTTGAATGAGTAATCGTTAATTGTATGCATGTATCTGAGGAAGTGCACAGTACTTTCAACATATATCTTTACACAATGACAATAAAGTAATCTTGAATGTATGGGCCATTTAGAGCTAAACTACACATTTTCTTAAGTTTATGAATTGATAATTCATTTTGTAGAATTTTTCTTGACTATTTTGTTCATTCAAGGTCTCTGTCATATTGTGTTTTCAGACAAGCTGAATAATAGCATGGAATTGAGAGATCAAATGTCGCACAGAACAGAACCCAACCAAAGTCACTGAAGCAATCATTTAGCATCAGTCTGTGAAATAAAGACAAAATGATGTGAAAGATATGTGAGGGAAAACTTCACATGCATTAATCGCTGTGAATGCTTGGTTGTTGATAAAAACTAAACTGACAGATTTTAGAAAATGTGGAAGTGTGAGGTGGAATCCTGTTTGAAACTTAAAGACATAATTATCATAAATTTGGTTTCCCATGGTGGAAAAACCCACAAATCCACAGGTACTATGTAAGGATGGGCAGATGGATAGATAGATATTTGGAAGATAAAGAGGAAGAGATAAAGTGGGAGGGGGTGTGGAAGCAATTCCTTGCACACCTCTCAGTCATAAATATGGAAGGGGAACAGCATGGCTCAGCCAGTCCTCCTACGAGCAGCATGTTATCCTGCTTCCTTGGCAGAGTGAAAAAGGCCTCTAGCTAGGAGAGATACAGAGCACAGACAAACAGCTGAATGTATTTACTGACAGAAAGATGTATAGGAAAATAAATGTATCAATAATTGAGTCAAATAAACTGGCACACGTTTTCTTGCTGGTTAAGTTCTTCTGGTCATGTTGACTGTTTGGATAAGGCTAAGCTGCAATTGCTTTAAATTGTCTTAAAGTTCTTTGTTTGTTTGTTTGTTTTTGTTTCAAAGAGTTAAGCCATTTATGATAAGCCATAAATAATGATAGGCTGAATCTTCACAAAATTGAATGCTTCTGGGATTAGGAAACAAAAGTACATTATTCAACAGAAGTGAGCACACCCCTCTGTAACTTCACTTTAACGTCAGATGAGTGTAGACATGATCACCACACAGTAATTACACAAAACCACAGATATATTCAGTTTTTTGTTCGGTGATTCCACGTTTTCTAACTTGTGTGGTCTGTGATCACAGATATGTATTCATCTTTGTTCCACTGAATTCTGCTTTGGGATCTCTTCCGAGTCACCATTCACCATAAACTGGCTCAAAGAATCTACGAAGTAGAGAGTTGACGCAAGATTTATTTTCGTCAGATAAAAGTTATTTTGACACAGTAATCTGCAGAACAGCCTGAGAGAGATCTTACACTGATGATGAGCAGCAAAGCAGATGGGGCTAACCGGCCAGTCAAGTTCTTCTTTGAGAGAAAAACGTGGTTTTGTGGACCTGCTTTTACACAACTTCACATTCTCATGTTGAAGCAAACCAAATTTTTAACACAACTTAATGTAACACATCATTGAATCTGACAAGATTAATATCTTCCCTAATTGTAATTAAGACACAATATATTGATCAATAACAATATATCTTGGAACTATGCACATATACCATGTTTAACAAATGTATTAGACCACCACCCAGTGTAAGGTGTTTACCACCACTGCCCTAAATTAACAGTATTGCTAATTACCAGAATATTGTTTTATGTTTCTGTTATGGTTAATCCACCATGCGCAAGCTCTATAATCAAATTGATATATTTATTGCTACATTTAATTGTTGTTCTTATCCGTGAATTTTCAAATTTACTGTTTTACAAAAAACTGAAAAAAATAGTAACCCATATTATGATTTTTTGATTGAGAAAATCAATTGCCAAATTACAGTTATTTGCTTGCATTCCTAAACAGAAAATAATTGTTTTAATGGTTGTATGTTATTCTGGTTTAATTTTTAACTTCTTGGAGAACTCCAGTGTGGTGACTCAAATTTGAGTATAAAAACATGAATTAGTTTGAAAGTCCTCACTTCTGTTCAAAATGGCAAAGCGTCAGGAACTCACTGAGAAAGACAGAGTCTGAATTAAAGCACTTCATGATGCTGGATGGTCTTTGAGACAAATCGTGCAAGACATAAAGTGTTCTCACAGTGTGGTCAAGTATGCCTTGAACTCACTTGCAGAGACAGAAACTTACAAAATGCACCAAGGAAGAGGTTGAAAATGAAATCTAACTGAAGCAGCAGTCAGGCACCTCAAGATCTGAAGTACTGGAGACAGAAAGAAGACCGCTGTTAATCTTCAAGCAGACATTAATGCTTCTAGACCAGCAAGTCTCCAGAATGACCATAAGCAGACGACTGAAAGAACAATGCTTATGGATGCAAGCTGTTTTCAGGGCCAAAGGAGGTCATACAAATTATTATGATTTTTGTTTTTATATGTGAATAAGAACTATTTAGGAGTTCCAGTTTGTTAATCAGCTAATGAATAACAATACAATTTTTAGTTTGAAACAAGTTTTTGACATTTTTCGCAAATGTTTGTGTTTTCTTGTTTTTATGACATATGGTTTAATAAATTTATGAAGCACTGTATATTTGTAAGTTGACTACAAAGCTTGACTTGCTTGACATGGATCACTAAACTGCTGTTAGATAGCTCAATAATGATGTACACCAAAAAAAAAAAAAAAAAAAAGAGAAACCGGCCTATTTACCAGATGGACTTATATTTTGAGTGCAGTGTAGGCGAACTGTTCGGTGATGCATGTGTCACATGTTAAGTTCAGAGGTGACAGGGTGACATGTATCTCATTATCACAGCAAAGGTGCTAACCAAATGCTCTCTGGACCTCCTCTCCATTAGCTACAGTATCTAATGACCTCTTTAGACACTGAACATGTAATATTTCTGTCTTTTAGGAATAAACTTTTTGCATGCTATCTCCAGCATGCAAGGGGCCTTGCAGAGAGAGCCTTAAAATCCTTCTGTCTCCTCATTGCAGGGTTGGGCTGCAGGAGAACAGCAGTGAGACGCAAAATAATGATCTCTAAAGAAATACGGAAGAGTGTTCTCAAGTTTGTCACAAGCTATATCAGAATGTGTATCACTTTATTTTGCAGATGAGGGATAGTTTTTAGTTATAGCTTGATTTGATCACATACTATTTGCAAGGTTTTTTAATTACTAGTTGTTAGTAGTAGTTTGTTACAGTAATTGTATTTCTTTGCATATTGGGAATTGTATTTGTCACAGGACAAGACAAAGCACATATGTATGGCCTCTCTGTAACATCTACCTGTCAGCTTAGTCAGTCTACGTAAGCAAAGTTCGGTGATGAATCAAATACAGACTGAGTTTTAAAAAGCTGGTGAACACCATTTCAGATGTGCTCATAATCAAGAGCAGTTCCCACATCCTCACTGATACCAGCTTCCATCAGTTTCAAATCACAACACTAGAAAATTTGAACCCTATTCACGCACACGTGCCATTGCATGCACATTAACAGTTTTCAGAATTTATTTTGCAATCCCTTTCATTTGGCTGCTGGTGCCATGCTGCTAATATGCTTTGTAGCTTTTATGAAGGAGTTTGGCTTTTCCATGTGGTTATGGGGTAAATAGTTGTTTATTCATCGTCATGGAGTAGATTTGGCTGTTGACACGAATTAGTGAGTAAATACGAATTCCTCTCTGCACTCTAAAAGCTCTTCTGCTGATTAGTGAGCAAGTGGGGGAGAGCTATAGAAGACAGGGAGGCTTGAGGTGGAGAGAGAGCAATTTGTTTATCAAACACTTTCCCCCTCAAATCTGATTAGCTCAATGTCACATTGAAGAGTTGGACCTCTCTGGTGTGTGTATCTGTGGACTTTCCTACATGCAAACATTTTGCCTCTGTGAATTTTTATTTGATGACTGTAGAAAAAACACATTCTTCTGACTCAGACAGTAATGCACTAATCCCTGTGCCGAAATGTCCGGCTTGTTGTGGAGAAAGTTGGTTTTAGGCCACATCAAAGTTTAGAGAGGCAGAGAATGTCCATCTGATCACATGTGTTTAACCTTGAGAGAGGCAAGTGTTCTCTGACTCAAACAACATAGAAATTCATGAAAAAATTAAATATTCATTCACATTTATTAGTGACATTAGGAAAAAGAAACTGGACACAGACCACTTTTGAATGCAGGAATAGTTGTTTTCTTTTATTCTCAAGATCCATTTCAGTCTTCTTTGCTCCTTTTTGTAATTTACATCCTCTCATCCTCCATCCAGTTTTCATCATATTCAGACTTTTTTCTAGAAGTTATCACAGACATCATTAAGAGGAAAGCTTACCATATTTTTTCTGTTTGTCACAGACACAAAATCTTGCTCTTCAGGTACGCCTTCGAGTCAAATGCTCAGCCGTAGTTAAAAGTCAGTTTGTCTGGACTTCACATCAGTTACCGTGGGCTTCAGCACTAAACCAGTTATCCAGTGGAAAAAAAAAAAAACAAACGCAACCGTCGTCACAAACATTGAACCTGTCTTGGAAGATCTTGTTACTCTGGAGTCGGAGACTGCAGCAAATCTATTTCACCTTGACAAATGAGAAGTTGCACTGTGTTCTTCAGAGACATGCTCCACCCTGTGGTTTGCATTTTCATGGAGAACGAGTCATACTTCAGCGAGATAATGAGCCCAAACTCACCTCAAAGCTTTGAAGAACTTTCTCTTCAAAAAAAGACGAGGGAGTGTTGAATCCTATGGACTTCGTGCCAGTGTCACCTAATCTCAACCCCACTGAACATTTATAGAGCTCTTGAATACCGAGGACACCAAACATTCACGACAGAAGAAGCTCTTTGGAACATTGGCACATCATGTTGGGATGACATGGCTTATCAGGTCTTGCATAAAATAATGCCGTCAAATTGCCAAGTGCTGCTGTCGTTAAGGAGGAAAACCAAATACTAAAGGAAAATCTCATTTATTCTGCATGCAGTCTGTTCCCTCTGGTCTACTCCTACTTTGCTGTCAGGAATTTTATTTGGTCCCTGCATTATATGGCTGCGTGCAAGAAAGAAAGTAACAATTTACACAAGCATACAGGAAAGTGGTTTATGCAGCTTTAGGACTGATGCTTGCACCAATCATCATCAGCTATTGTTTCTGATTTTATACATTTCTTTGTCTTTCTGCCCTTAGTTTCGGAAGCACAGAAGGGAATGACACGACTTGGCAGCAGACCAGTGCCATTCAACTGTTAGATCACTCAACAAGTTGGTAGGTTCCACTCAAATCCTTTCACTGTCTCTCCATCTGTGTCTCGTGTTTTTCTCCGTGGATCACTGCTCAGCATTGTCTGTTTGCTTCTCAGTTATTCCCTCTTCCATGTGTTTTGCTGTCTATCCTGTTCGTTTTTGTTAAAAATGTCCTTTCTGCTTCTCACTCAAAACCTCCTGTTATGAAGAGTGAGAAGATTAGCGACAATTTGCCTTGATTAGGCCATTCTTTTTGCAATTGAGGAAGGAAAAAAAAGACAAAAACCCACTATGCAATTTGAACACGTGCAGGGAACAAGTGATTACGATCAATAAAAAAATGAGCAGGGGGAGAGAAAAGGAAAAAAAAATGAACAAGTGAAGGAATGAATTGCCAATTTCTGTTCTTGTCAAGTGTTTTTGGAAGGCAGCTCTTGAAGAAAAGCTGTTTCCGTTGAAGCACTGTGTGTGTGTGTGTGTGTGTGTGTGTGTGTGTGTGTGTGTGTGTGTGTGTGTGTGTGTGTGTGTGTGTGTGTGTGTGTGTGTGTGTGTGTGTGTGTGTGTGTGTGTGTGTGTGTGTGTGTGTGTCAAAGGGGATGGCGGTGGTGGCTCTGCATTCAACAGAGCCTGATTTCAGTGTCAGACATTTTTCTACTCCTTACAATGTCAAAGTGGTTTTGATATACACATTTTGTGTCAATTTTTTTGTCCCAGGAAAGGAAGTAAAATGTTCAGACCGATGGTTGTCTGCATTTCCACCACAGTCTAAAGACCTCAGAATTCAGTTAAGACCTCAGCGTTATCTTTTGCCAAAATCTGTTCAAAATGGTTGCTTGACTTGCTCCAAGCTTGAAACAGTAGTAAGAATGATTGACTATTGATTTTGTTTAAGCTGAGGATATTGCTGTCATACTTCTGCTGAAGTGACTAATAAACTCAACAGCACATTCCCCCAGAACTGAGATTAGAAACAATTATAAGCACAGTATCTTAGTATTTAGGAGGAAAACTGAACCAGACAGATAGACACTATCTCCCAGTGCATGTGCAGTGACAAGCTATAAGAATTTTCCATATTTCTTCTTGTTATTATAGCATTTTGTAGTTGAACACGTACAGCAGTGAATAATAATTTTCATACACTTGGAAACAATGGCAGTCTTGAGTTTCCAATGACCCCTGTAACTCCAAATTCTCAATGATGGAATTATTGAAACCTATGTATCTTTGTCACAAAACAACCATACATTTAGGTTCTTTTACACTATTAAAGGTCACTCGGAAATATGACAAAATCTGCTCTGTACAATTGTCAGAAAACTTTTGTTCACAATGGTATATATATAAATGCCTTTAAAGTGAGTGAATGCTTAGATATGGACTTGAACTTATTAGTGTTGCACATCTTCTATTGCTTTTAGCATATGTTTGTGCAAAATATATTTAAATATTTAAGACTGTATTCAACCACTCCAGAATTTCTAATGTAATTAGAAAACTACTGTTGCTTAATTTGAAAGAAAGCACCTCTTTTGTCTACACTTCAGAATTTTTTGGAACTTCAGTAGTTAATGCTTGCATAACACTGTAAGCCTGGCTAGTGACAGATGTGACCTGACAGTTAGGCCATAACCATGTGACATTATCATGGAAAGACCACTGACAGGAGGAAGTAGACCCACAGGGGCCGTCACTCCTAAAGAAGCCCATGGCAGCAGTAACTTCTGGCCTGGCTAGGCACGTTCGACAATCAAGATATCTTTTTCCCAAAATATTGCATCTCCAATTTGCCCCTCAAACAACCAGTGTAGTTCAGTATAAAGTACTGTTCGGATGTTTGTATCAGCACTTTTTTTCATTCCCAATGTGAAAGCCTGTTTGTTCCACATTTGCAGTAATTACTCCACCAAGGAATGATGGAGTTATGTGACGATCGGCGTACGTTTGTCTGTGAATCTGTCTGTTTGTTTGAACTGCTGGTTGAAGCTGGTGATGGTGGTCAATAAAAATGCTTTGTCCCACTGCCCAACCATGTTAAAAAGTTTTTTTTTTTTTTTAAATCATGGTTTGGAGCTAGGTCAGTAGACAAACAACTGTGAGAAAATTCCATCACAAACTTCAACAGTATGGCTTATTCCTTAAAAGCATAGCCTATCATTGTTAGGTCTTATTTACTCATAAAACAAAACTAGTACATAGTAATAGTATATATATGTATATATATATATATATATATATATATATATATATGGCTGACATGACTCAAGTCATCCATCCATCTATTATCTGTACACAGCTTAATCCTCACCAGGGTTGCAGGGAGGTTGGAGTCTATCCCAGCTGACTTAGGGTGAAGACAGGGGACACCCTGCACAGGTCACCAGTCTATCACAAGGCTACACATAGTGACAAACAATCACATTCGCATTCACACCTACAGACAATTTAGAGTTACCAATTAGTCTCAGCATGTTTTTAGACTGAGCTGCACAGTGGCGTGGTGGTCAGCACTTTCGGCTTGCAGCTAGAAGATCCCCAGTTTGTGTCCCGGCCTTCCCGTGATTTTTTTCTGCATGGAGTTTGCATGATCTCCCTGTGCATGCATGGGTTTTCTCTGGGTACTCCAGCTTCCTCCCACAGTCCAAGCCTTGTTGAAAAGTTGCTTTTTTAATCATGGTTTGGAGCTAGGTCAGTAGACAAACAACTGAGAGAGTATCCCATCCATGGGATAGGCTCTAGCCCCCCACAACCCTAATGAGGATTAAGCAGTGTATAGACAATGCTAAAAGTGGTAACCACCCAGTGGCTTGGTGGTACAGCCCTGACTCAAATCAAAATCATCTCAAATCACCTTAACTTGTCGATAAACTTGTAAAGTAAATAAAGATCATTTATGTATTTATTTGTTTATTCATTAAGCACAGAAACATCTGACTGGTGTCTCTGCAAAATGCAATGCTTTCATTGGACTTTCTAACGCGTACTGCTCTGTCACCAAGTTGCTGCCACTGGTGTTTTCCATAGTAGCCTGTCTAATGAGGATGTCCCCTGTCTTTGAAATCAATCCAGTTCCTAATGTATTCTGTCATAAATGATTGATTTTTTGCTCTCTACTTGGACACAACCTCTCAGTTGCGCAGACACACACATTGATAGGACATATGTGGATGGGACCGTAAAGAAAGATAAACATGTTTCTCTTTCATCACGCTTGCATTGTTTTAAAACAGACAGTAATGGTAGTAACATGTACGCAAATAGCAAATCGTAATCATTAGACCCCAAACTTACTATAATAAAATAACCAGCTGACCCTAAATCAGTAGTCGGTTCTTTGGCCAGCTGCTGATGTTTATGGAAAGCTCTGTAATAGCTACTATCCATTGCACAACTGAGCTCAGATGATTTGTACAATATTCAATAAAATGGGAATGGTGGATGTATGTGCAGAAACTTTGACCTTAATGTGGGTGGGCTAAAGATGGTGCAATGCCAATGACCTGTAATTATCTTTATCTTTTTAGCATGTCCCTACTGAACTGATGGTTGAAGGTAGGGATGGTGGACAATAAAAAAAACCTTTGTCCTATTGCCCAGCCATGTTAAAATGACAGGGTTATTTCTTTCATAATTTGGAGCTAGGTCGGTATACAAACAACAGACAGAGGATTCAAGAACAAGTTTCAACAGTGTGGCCTTATAAAGTGTAGTCCAGCAGTACTCTTTCCATCAGCAAAAATCATAGTGATGGCAATTAATCACATGGGACAAGTCAAGTCAGCTTTCATTTCAAGTTTTCTTTGCGTTCAGAATGATGTTCACATGCAAATAACCAATGATAAACAGCATAAAAAATCTTACCGTAAAGACTATTTTCACCTCATAGAGGATTCTGAGGTAATTGTATATTGTTGCTGTACCCATCACTGTCACCACCACTGGGCTTGGCTTTTAGATACCAGATTCCCACTATGCCCTGCTGCCTTTGTCTAGTTACTGCCTCTTTTATGAAGTCTGTTGTCTAATTTTCAGTGGTGTCTTTCTCAGAGACCAACCTTGTGGTAATGCTGTAATTTTGACCCATTTTGCTCATTGTCTGTGTTGTACTCCAGTTACCGCCACTAGATGATGGTAGTAATACTGTGTATAGGAATCTGTAATCTTCTCATAATAATCCCATTTATGGGACAGGTGCTTATTTCAGTGAAATAGAACTGCAGGAGTCAGACATTGTTTCTTGTCAAATGTTGTAGAAGGCATTAAATGTGTTACAGTCGAGAGCTTGCAGTTACTTCCAACAGGTCAAGTTCAAGTTGCCAGTGGAAGAAATCCTTCTTATATTTTTCTGGTAGTTTGATGCAATTGCTATGACGTTACATTTTATCCATAAATACCAAGCTGACATTTGTCAGGCCATAAAGACTGAGGAGTTCCCTTCGTGTTAAAGTAACTATATTTACTTCACAGTGGACAAGTGTGGAGTGTACTGGCATCAGTTCTTTTCTGTTCATGTTCATTGCAGCCACCCCTGCCTGCCACATCACCAAAATAGGTGCCAATACATAAAAGCCGTGTTTGCAGGATATAAAGAAACATGTATGCTACAAATTCATCTCGAAACACTGAGACACACTGACACAGAAGAGCATGACACAATCGGTTCTTTGTATGCTGTGGCCATTTGAAAGCTGCTACCTAAATGGAAAGGAGGATGTGGGGTGATAACAGGCAAGAAAAAAAGTGTGTTGGGGGGGGTAAAGAAGTAAGTTTGAACTGAGGAGTGAACAGAATTTTGGCCAAAAAAATGAACAGAGAAAACCTATTTAGTATCATCTGAAGTGTCTGGGACGTAAAGCATTAGAAATGTTAAAAGGAGAGGGTCAGAAAAGGTGTTTAACAGACAATGACGAGAAAATGGCAGAAAAGGAGAGATGGAAGATGAGGGGAGAATGAAGGGCTGAGTAGAGGCTAGGAACTTGGAATCAATGGACTCATTGTTAACAGGAGTTGACCTTCCCTCTCTCACACTAGGCCTTCACCCCTCCCTCCATCTCTCACTCCAACTGCTCAGGGTATCTATTTGTGTGTTAGGTAATGTACCCACTGGCCACCTCAGATTTCAGCTAATAGCGCTAAACAGATGCTTGTGGGAAGTACTGCCTTCAGATTACCTGAGTCCACTTTTTCAAAACACAGTGGTTATCTTTATTCTGTCGTTCTTATTGTAGAGGATCTTGAGGGTTATCAGTTGATTTTTTAATGTACCCATTAGTTGCAAAAAAGTGCATTTTTGCATTTACAGGAGTGTATTTAGTGTGTCAGAGAAAATTCTAACAAAGAAAAAGCTAAATAAAATGCAAATTCACAGACTTTTCTGCTGTTTTGTGAATTTGTTCATCAAGATAAACAGTTGGTGGTTCTGAGTCTCTCTTTGAATCATTGCAGAAGAAAAGAGTGCAATGAGATTACAGTATTAAAATTCCAACTCCATTTCACTTTAGCTTTTCTGCGAAGTGGAGCTGTTGTGTGCCTTCACAGTTATGCAATTCCAGACCTGTATTTATGCACAGCAGTGGAGGGATAGCTTACAGCAACCTTTTACAATGACACAATATAGCGTTGCATTGATTTTTTGTGTCTTCTGCCATCTCACAGATAAAATATGTTATTTTATGGTGTAGTATTAAGATAATTATTGGTAATAATGTGGCTTCATAAGAAGTAGTTATTCTGGGGCAGTAAATACACATTTTGTACATTTCTCAACAGTATCTCATTTGATATGTGCAGGAACAAGTGCGGTAAAGAGTAAACCGGGGTAGCAGATTTGTGCCTGTTGTATGTCAACACTTCGCACATTTTTTCCACCAAAGTCCATCTTTTCCAACTTTGTCAGTAACAACTGAGAAATCTTTCCACATCAGACTTAGCTTGCTTTGCTTTTGTATTGTAAAAAGCTTCCCGTCTATTTGCAGTAAATCTCTACAGTTAATTTTTTGACTGTCCACTTCTGCCTGCAGCAAAGTCAAAACTGCATGCTCCTGCAAGAATTCTGTTGAATCTCACCGGACCCGCGGGACCCCAATCCCAATGCAGTCCTCTACTTTGAAGAAATATTTTCAGACAATACCCAAAAGGCAAACAAACAAAGAACTCTTTTGTTTAAAGAAGCCTTTTGGCACGCATTAAGGATGTACTGAGTATAAATGTGTTGATCCATAAACCACAAATAATGAAAGAGAAATGAATGGTTCTTCTGCTCAGATTTGCTTGTGATTATGGGAAAAGACAAAAACATTTGCAACATCAGATAATATTGTATTATTAAAGGCCACCACAACCTTACAGTAGTGACACGTATTCCTGCCCTACAGATAGTATATATTTGTAAATTGTTACTCCGCCAAGGAATGCGGCGGACTTATGTGACGATTGGCATACGTTTGTCTGTTTGTGCGCAACATTACTCAAAAATGGAGTAACGGATTTGGATGAAATTTGCAGGGGAAGGTCAGAAATGACACAAACACTAGATTAGATTGATTAGATTTTGGCAGTGATGCAGCTTATAGTCTGGATACATGGATTTGTTTAACATTTCTGTATTATTGCGAGATAGCAACATGGCGTCACTAACTAAGACAACAAGTGAACGCTACGTCAGCTGCCTGCTGATGATCACATGATTGCGATCCTACTACAAATCCACCACTGACTAAGTGACTTATCGGGACTTGTCTGTTGGAAATTATACAATGACTGGTCAGCTGTGGTGGAGTACTGCGCTCTCTGAGTGCTTTTCCTGTTTTGCTTGTTATACTTGTCAGGACTCACTCACAGATATTAATTTGCATTCTCATTGTTGTTAGGCTTTGTATTTTGCTTTAGAGTTGCATTGAACATTCTCAAAACTGTAAAGGGACACAACAAACATTACAGTAGTATGACATTTCCTTCCCTGAGCCCTTTTCATGCGCATATCTGCATGTTCTGGTGGGTGACAAAAGTGTCATCCAGGCTTTTTCTAGAGTCAGTGTTGTAGGGAGTTTTTAGGGTAAGGGGTCGCCTCTTCCTTCTTCACCATTAGCACGTTTCTGATGCCCTTGACTGATCTTCAATGGTCTTGAATAAATAAGAGAAGATTGCTTCATTTGCTTCATGGGATTTTAGCTTTGTAAATGACAAAAGCATTATCTCTAGTTTCATAACCAATTTTTTTTGCCCCCTTAAGTGCCTTATGTTAAAAAAAAAAAAAAAAAAAATGGAGGTAAACAATGCTTTGGTCCAGAGATCAGCATTTCCATCATCCTGAATGAACGGTGGTTAACTCCTGTTTTTCTAAATGTACTACAGACATGGATTTTCACATAATGCTATACAACTATATAAGTTTAACCTTAGACTGTATATAAAACATGAACGTCATAGCTGTGACCTTACACACTGGTTTGGGACTACCAGAACTCAAGGACGCAAATCCATAGGATGGTAACCTGTTAATCACAAGTTCCCTACCTTAAAACGTACCATTATAGCTTACTTTCACTGATCCAATAATGCATGAAATAAATGCCATGCTGTACTGATGGAGGTGTGAAGCTAGTAATTTAGACCATAAATCAAGGGAGATGTAGGATCATTTTCTTACAGTTCTCATAATCTTCCTGTATTATACACTGCCTGTCCAAAAAAAAAAAAAAAAGTCTCCACTTGGATTTAACTAAACAAATAGGTAAGGGCCTTCCATTGGATAATTACTGCAGGGATGAATCTGTTTCAGCTGGCAACAACTTATTTAACCCTAGCTGATGCAGAGAGGAGCTTCTCGTTTCTTTAACAACCATGTCGGAAGACATATCCTGTGGTCATGGAAAAGATGTTATTCTGTCTCAGAAGAGTCAAATTATTGGCCTGCATCAAGCAAAGAAAACAACTAAGATGTCTGAAACTTCTTAAGTTGGGTTAAGAGCCGTCCAACGCATTAATAAAATCTGGAATTATACTGGTCAACCATCATCTTTGAGGAACAAATGTGGCCGGAACAAACTCTGAGATGATCGCAGGAAATCAACAGTAGAACTCCGGGTATGTTTAATTGTGAAAGTAAGAGCATTTACACACACACAATGCAAAGGTAACTCAAAGGACTGGGACTAAACAGCTGTGTAGCTCTAAGAAAACCACTGATCAGTAAGACTAATCAGAAAAATGGCTTCAATTTGCTAGGTAGGTCATGTGGTCTGATGAGTCCAGATTTACCCTATTCCAAAGTGATGGGGGCATCAGGGTAAGAAGAGAGGCTGATGAATTGATGCACTCATCATGTCTAGTGTCTACAAGTGTGTGGGGGTTAGGGTTATGATCTGGGGTTGGTCAGGTTCAGCAACGTTATGTTCCCAAAGAATGAGGTCAGCTGACGACCTGAATATACTGAATGACCAGGTCTTTCAATGGAGTATTTCCCTGATGGAGTGGGCATGTTCCAAGATGACGATTCCAGGATTCATGGGGCTCACATTGTGAATGAGTGGTTCAGGGAGCATGAGACATCATTTTCACACATGGATTGTCCTCCACAGAGTCCAGACCTCAGCATCATTGAGAATCTTTGGGATGTGCTGGAGAACACTTTGCACAGCGGCCTGAATCGCCCATCATCAATATAAGATCTTGGTAGAAAATGAATGCATCTCTGGACAGAAATAAATGCTGTGGCATTGCAGAAGCTGATTGAAATGATGCTACAGCAAATGTGTGTCATTATCAGAGCTAAAGGCAGTCCAACGAAAAATTAGAATGTGCGACTTTGTTGGGGTTTTTTTTGGACAAGCATTGTGTTTTTTTGAGTTTCTTTTGGTTCAATCCATAAGCTCTTTGTTCCCAAACTACTTTTAGTCTGTTGTACTACATCATTTTTAATGTTTGCCATGTCTCTGCTCAAGAATTGCCAAGGTTTTTTAAATCTACCTTAAATCCAATGTCATCTACAGTATCTATGTAAAAAAAAATATATATATATCTTAAATTTGAACTTTAGGAGTCTGCAGGTAACCTACAACTGACCTGGGCATTTCTTGCCAACAGCAATCAATACACGTGAAGCCCTGTGATGTGTCCATCTGTGTTGGTTTGTCCTTGACCTGAACACTGAAACTCAAACCTCTTTAAGGGTTGTTGCTTCTGGCTGGCCCTGTTCTCACCCTTGCCCCCCACTTACAAATACATACATGGATTAGTGTTGTTTCAAAACAAAAAGAGAGAGGACGGTGAAATTACTCCTGGCTTGCCAAGACACTCCCCCTTGTTTCACAGTTAGGTCTGTTTTTAACTTGTCTTTACAATTCTCATTTACTCACTTCCTCTGTATTTTCTTTGTGGTCATCTGTGGTTGTTTATCTGTCAATCATTTACTGCTATGTCCATTTTCCACTTCAGATCTCTGTGGCACTCTTTTTCTCTCCCAAGAATGGTATCCTTGCAACTGTCTTTCATTTTCTCATCCCTCTCTCTTTTTTAATCTGAGTAGAGAGGGGGATTAGATGGAAATCAGGGAAAGGTAGGAGATGGATGGAGAGACACACAGAGAGATTATCTTGACAGATTTGCACTTTTGAACTCTGAAACTCTGGTCAGATAACATGGGATAGAGAGAGACGTAAATGAAAAGAAAGGTGGAAGAGAGAGACTTAGATTATCAGGGAGGAGCGAGAGAAGGAAAGTGGAAATACGTGGAGACAATCAGCAGAACAACCAAGAGAAAGGGAAGGATGGTATGAAGAGAAACAAGAGTGCTGAATGAAGGATATGAGTAATAAAGAAAATAGAATGGGGGATTATTTGAGATGTGTGTTGTAGTTTGACTCGATTGTTGTGCCAATATGAGAACAGCTGGGACAGATGGGCAGAGCAGAGGTAGGCTACCGACTGAAAGCTATTCCCTTTAAAAAAAAAAAAAAACTATGTATCCAAAACAAAGCTATTATTAGGTTAATATCTGACCCCCACCAGTGTTAATGTATGATATTACATATTAGATATTGTGCACTGCATTTCAACGATAAGTCAACTGAAACTGACTATGTGGCTGACTCTCTTTTGTGTTGAGGTGATGTTGAAATCTTTCATCTCTGCAATGCTCAGTAGCAAATTTTCTGATTCAGGTTTACAGTATTAGGACCTAAAGCTTCCACGTGTAAGTGTGAGTATACATTTCGTTGGCCCAGAAACAACATGCCAAGACTTTTGCACAACCGTGTGAATGCACATAATCTATTAACACTAAAGTTGGAGAGAAATTGAATGACTGTGCAGCAAGAGAAATACATGATGATATTATTTCATGCTGTGGACTTGAGTTCACATTATGGACACAACACCACAGAAATTGTCAATCAGAGTGCTAACTAGAGAGCTGAGTGTTCTTCTGTTTCTGCTTTATTGTTGACACCAATCAGGTTTGTGCTCTACAAAACCACCGACATGCCAATATGGGCCCTTACAACACGGATCACATTCTCACATTTTTGGACCGATTGCACAACTTCGTCACAGTAATTAACCAAATGCACCAGATGCAGCACATTGTCATCTGGGACAATGTGTCATTCCACCACTGCTCTGGTCCAGAACTGGTTTCAACACCATCCACAGTTTACAGTACTGTACCTCCCACCATATTCTCCATTTCTAAACCCCATCAAAGAGTTTTTCTCGGCATGGCGGTGGGAGGTTTATGATCTCTGGCCTCAAGCTCAGGTGCCTCTCATTCAGGCCACAGAAGAGGCTTGGGACCAAATCGAGCTGTGCTATACAAGGATGGATCCGTCATTCGAGACGTTGTCTTGCCAATGAGGATATTGCCTGCAATGTTGATTAAATTCTCAGGCCAGATCCAGCTAGGCGAAGAGATGTGTAGTATTTAATTTATTTTATTCAGATTTCTTTTTGTTTTCTTCTTTTATTTTACAGTACTTTTAACCTGTACTGGTAGTACAGTATTTTTATTTGTCTATTTTCTGGGCTTACAGTGTTGGGACATGTTTTGTTGTGAGTGTCTATGTTGACTGATTTTGGTTATATGAAGAGAAATAAATCATATTTTCAATTGTCTGCAGCATTGATCTTGTGTTTGGTGAATTTACCATGTTGTATATTTACACTTTCTCTGTGTACTTCACTTACAGTAATCTAATCACTGAGAGGTAGAATTGCTAAAAGTGTTTTAAGTTAAACACAGCAGTGTGTAACAGGTTCAAACAGAATTAAGCCGTGTGGAATGTGTGTGTTTCCTGTGGTAACATAATATGGTTTATATAAATGTGTATATAGGTTTTACAAGATTGTTTTATTTTGCACAGGATCTGAGGTGTTATTGTGTTTGTGGTTGTGTTAATTGTGTCTCGTGTTTTGAAATTCTGAGCCCTGTTTTAAATCGTGCTTAAGCAATCGTAAAAAACTGTAAAACACCATGTTAGTTTTAGATCAAGCTGCACTAATTTGTATGGTTACACTATATTCCCATACCAATTTCACTCATATTCCTGACCGGAAACCTGATGCACACACCTGGACACCTTGATAGGACCTAAATTAACTTTTGTGCTTGACTTGTGAGGGCCTGCAAAAAGTCTGAGATATTAAAAGCGAATGACGTCTGTTACTGGCTGCTTTAACATGAAATATTACTGTCAGCATTTTACTAAAACTGTCAGTCCTCTCATCCTGCTCCATTATTTCCTCAGTCGCTACATACTAACTGGAGTTGGCCCTTCTGTGTGTGTGTGTGTGTGTGTGTGTGTGTGTGTGTGTGTGTGTGTGCGTGTGCGTGTGCGTGCGTGCGTGCATGCGTGTGTGTGTACACGGGTGTGCATATGGCCTCAGCGAGACATAGAGGACAAGTATTGCCCAAAGGCTGCTTAGATGGATAGTATGAGTGAGCTTGTGGAAGTGTGAGTGCACATATCTGTGTATACTTCCTTGGGCAGTTTTCAGAGTGACCTCGAGGAGACAGCTTTACCTCTTACTGACACACACACCCTCGAGACTGTTGACAGTTTCAAGTGACATAATCATTGTGAGAACCTGACAACTATTAGATGATTACCAGTCATCTAGCGAGCATTTAGGCAGAGCAGGGGCTTGCAGACTGCACAGGTACTAGGATTACTTTTGGACAGTTGTGCGTAAGACGTGATCATGTGTAGCACAACTACAGTTGGAGACGGGATTACCCACTTATTTTTGTCATTTTGGTGGACTTTATTGCCAGCATTTGCAAAAAAAAAAATGGGTATTTGACAGTACATTTGTTTACTGCTTTTTTGGGGGGCCTACAGTAGACATTTAAAATTAGGGAAGAAATTGTGGGATTTTGCCAAATTGTATAGGTATAAGATTTAGTCAGACTCTTTCAACTGTTTTTAATGTTTTTGGCATCTCTTTGTGTATACTGAAATTTACGACACCTTTTAGCATTGTCATTTTTTGCACAGATCCATATATTAAATTCAGTTTTTCTAACAAATATGGTTGCACTACAAACTGTATTTGAAAAACTCTGTATGGCTGCAGGGCTACACAGTGGCGCAGTGGATAGCACCTAAAAGATCGCCGGTTCACATCCCAGCCTGGGCCTGGGACCTTTCTGCATGGAGTTTGCATGTTTTCCCTGTGCATGTGTGGGTTTTCTCCGAGTAATCCAGCTTCCTCCTACAGTCCAAAAACATGCTGAGGTTAATTGGTACTTCTTAATTGTCCGAAGGTGTGAATGTGAGTGTGATTGTTTGTCTCTATATGTAGCCCTGTGATAGACTGTTACCTGTCCATGGTCTCCCCTGCCTTCACCCTAAAAGACAGCTGGGATAGTCCCCCACGACCCTAGTAAGGATTAAACAGTGTATAGATAATGGATGGATGACTGCAGAAGACTATAGGGCAGGCGCCCCAAACTAGTTCTTCAAAGGTCTGCACTTTTAATCAAGGTCAGAGATCTGCAACTGTGACTAATAACAACTCACTTATATTTTTTAAGTAACATATATTTAAGTTCAAGACAATTAAGACAGTCAACGTACATTTTCTGCTTTTTGCTGGAAGCTGATTTTTGACATTTCCTTCATAAAGTACATACAATACGTCATTTCGCTCTGTCACATTGGGGCGTGTGTACTGGTAGCATGTGATTGATATGCAGCACAGTGCTACCAAAAACAAGTAATACAAGTTGTGAGCCTCTGTTTAGATAGAATAATTCACAGCTATTCTCCTTTGCTTAACTCTATTCAGTAGAACTTCCCAGGAACCTCTTATTCTCCATATACTATACAGTGCAATCACCAGTCACTTTATTAATTACAACTGTGAAATGTTATGCAATCCAACAGCTCTGCCATGGATTCTACAAAGTTTCAATGGTGCTTCTACATTATTAGTTTTTGCTGGAGAAAAAAAAGGTGTCAGTGCTCTTGTTGAGGTCACTGTGGGTGGTGGTACAATGCATTTAAGTGTTCCTAATGTTTTGCCTATTGAAAGAGCGAACAAAATTTTAGGCAGTCAAGAAATACCTGGATTTTGTCTCTACCTATAAGCTCACAGAATTCATTTGCTTCTCTCTTTTATTTATGTTTTTCATTAAGATTCAACACCTGTCATTCCGAGCTTTAGCGTTGCTTGTCTTATTGAATAAGAGATGGACTTCTGTTGTACTGTCACATGTAACATTCTGTGACT
Source organism: Amphiprion ocellaris (assembly GCF_022539595.1). Classification (NCBI taxonomy): domain Eukaryota; kingdom Metazoa; phylum Chordata; class Actinopteri; family Pomacentridae; genus Amphiprion; species Amphiprion ocellaris. Next base: position 24,819,757 of record NC_072769.1, on the reverse strand, counting down.
AATATAAAAATGAAAACACACACATCAAGACAGCACTTAAAGGCATCTTGACTCATATTTATTTATATCTGCCCTGTATCTCTGTCCAGGGCTTCATCTATTGTACCATAAATATTCTTCCACACACAATAGGATCATTTAGTTTTAGTTGTCAAACATAGGCCATTGTATGCCGAAAATAATGCTTTGATAATTGTACGTATATAATATTAATTTTCTGGCTTGTAAAGACCTTTTTTTTTTTTTTTTTTTTTTTTGTGTTCTAGAATTAAGCTATTATGAAACAGAAAACATGTAAGAAACAAAACGGGTAATGCATATATATTTCACAGACTGACTCTCTTGATAGTCACGAGAACCTGGGAGGAGGTGCAAAAAAAACCCAAAAAAACAACAGCAGCATCAGTCAAAGACCATTTAATTATTTATTTATTTATTTTTCACTGGCAACAGTTATAGGTTAATTGATAGACTCAAATAAAGAGGAATCCTGAACTGACTCTTTAATCCCTTTGAGCTTTTCTTCATTGTTCATTGAAGCACAGTGTTTTTAATTAACAGTTTAATTATTGATGAAGCCTGATCACGCTCTCTTAATTCATTTCTTAACCAAAAACAACAGCAAACTGATCATTGCTTTCACTCTCATCTTTCTTTCCTCTCCTCCCCATTTCTCTTTGCCCTTCTCTCTATTTCTGTTTCCTCTCATCTTCACTTTTTTACTTCTTTTCTCATCGCAGTAAAGTGAAAAGATCAGACATTTGTTCAGCTAAGTGCGTTGTATCACACAATTGTTTTTTCCCTGTTTTAATTATTTTTTAAAACACATATTTATCTTGTCACAATTTAATTTAGAATGTATATTTCATCTGTTCAAAAGAAAAAAAAAACACTTCCAATGCTTCTATTGGTCTATGGTTTCTATCATTTTGTTTCAATTAATCACACTTTAATTGCCTTTTTCTTTCACTCTCCTTTACTTTGTTTCTTCTGAATCCCCCTCCTCCATTCTATTTGTCTTTTGTCAAGAACCTCTAGTTTTTTTCATCTCTTATTGCTTTCTTTACTTCTGTTTGCCCCATTGTTTCTCCTTGTTAGTCCTCTGCTCGCAACATCTGAGACATTGTATTGCTTCTTACCTCACTTTATTATGTACAACAGCCAGAAACCAATGATCTGTGGTCAGGATAGTTATGCATACCACCACTGAAGTTTTACCAATGTGCATACTGACAATTGCAGCAAAGGACAACTGACAACGAATATGCAAATGTGCTATGTGACAGACAGCAAAGATGTGGCTGTCTCATATCCCACATTGACTGTCAATCACATTTCTGCTCTAAAGCACTGTCAGCAAAGTTTCCTGCCCAGGAATCAGTCTTTGCATGTATCACTGTCTGTAAATCCACCTTAAAAGTGCAATGTAAGTGATGTATAAGCACTCCTGAAGCATTCAGGTTGTCCATTCCACACTGACTTCTGACTCCATGCAGCATCTCCCTGCTCAGAACCATCTGTCTATCAGAAAAGAGAGCAGCTGGACAAATTGTCTTCACCCATGCGGAGAAATTTAATGTCAGTGCAAGCAGAAGGATGTTATAATTTACAGACATCTGTAGCATTTGTATTGGAGCCAGCGTGGATTGACAGATTTGACAGAGGGGAAGCACAGGTGCCCCATGCAACGGGCTAGTGACAGGCTTCAAAACAGTCCTGCACCTTTTGTTAATTTAATCATGTGGAAAGATTTATTTATTATGAAGTCAAATATATAGACAGGAGTATTCTGTTGAACTAAAAAATACAAAAAGGAGTCTTGCAATAAAACAAGTAATAGGTTAAGGCAACAGCATTATGTCAATTGCAGAGTTTTCCGCAATGATTTTCTTTTAACATAATATAGCATATAACGTAACACATGTAGTGTCTGAATAAAGTAGTAATAGCAGTACTATTTCTGTCAGATTTTTTACCAACTTCTTAGCTACATAAAATTAACATTCATTAGTTCTTAATTCCTCTAACAGCTACTATTTCTGCAAATTCAACCAAAGAAGTGACTGCACATAGTAACTTTAGCATCTTTTAAAATGTTTTTGTTTGTTTCTTTGCTTTGTTTTCTGTTGCTTTTTTGTTTGTTTTATCCACTATTTAGTTACAAATATTTCAGAGGAAGGTCGCGGCGATATATGGTTGTCATTGTCATTGTAAAGTTAATAGTATACACTAATGCAGTTGTTGAAGGGCAGTATCTCTGTGGTAGTTTTGCTGAGGTTTTTTTCTGCCTTAGCATCAAGCTGAAGTGTTCAAGTAAAACAATCAGTTCATCCCTGAAATCAACAGCAGATAACAGGATCTCTAGAATTTACACCCTCTAATGCAGCTGAAATGCCACCAGCAGAGACCATTACTCACACAGTGTTCTGCTTAGTAAGCCTGCCAGAAGAAGTATGAAGAGTGACAAAGTAAACTGCGGCTTTTTCATTTGAGGTGGAGTTGTGGTTTTTTGCCGAGCTAAGACAGCTGCCGTTTGTGGGTTGTAACAAGAGGCCCTCGATACTGAACGCAGATTACATTGTGCATAGATTAGAAAAGCTGCATAACTAAAGCTATCGAACAATCTCTTTCAAAGTTGAGGAGCTAGTTAATTTGAGCACTTCACAAGAACCTTCTCAACAGCAACAAGGTGAAGTTGAATTTTCTGTGCTTGTCTGAGTCTATGATATGCAACGCCTGCCTTGCCTGTTGAGAGTGATCAGACACATCCCTGGGGATATCTAGAAGTCATTCTGCACTTGTGTTTCAACACTTTGCTGTATTTAATTTACATCTAATTCATTCATGATTAATATTCAGTCAACAAGTGCTGAGGCCAGTATTCTCAGCAGGATGTTGATCTATTGTTTATGCAACTATATGTAAAAAATATTCCATCGCACATCAAACCCTGTGTACAACATTTCTTAAAAGAAGGTAAATTTAATCAATAGAAAAAAACAGTAGTGGTAATGACTGATAAAGACTTTAAAATGAAAATATCGGCATAGGCCTAGAATTAACACTGATGCTCCTTCTCGGATGAAAGATTGCAGCTTTTTTTTTGAAAATGTTCCATAAAATTAAATGTTGAAAGTTTTTTTCATGGTGCTTTTTATTACATCTTATTTTAACCAGTGAAAGTGTGTATTTGAATACAGTTGTATTTTATGTTTGAACCTGCCATTGGGTCAAAAGTGTAGGCATTATAATGTTTTAATTTTACTGCAAAATATACCTGATGTTTTTTGCAATTATATGGAAAAAAATATGTGCCAGTATATGGGCTGAATACGTGCATATTAGACATTGGCAAAAATTTTATGTTGTGCATCCCTAAATAAAATGTAGCTGACCATTGACCTTTCTTAATATGTGGACCACAACATGTGTGCTGACCTTTTACTTCTGAAATCTCCATAGTAATGTTCTGGAAATTAATTTTATCAATACATTGACTGCATTTCCTCTCCATTCCTAACAGAATATGGGATCCTGAGGTAATTTATGAAGAGAGATACTTTGCTGTTAAAGACATCTGTCTCTTTGTGCCTTTGCAATTTTCAGTCGTCATTGCAGATGAGTGAGAAAATATGGGAATCAGAGAGAGATGAGATATGAATAAAAGATAGAGGGAGATAGAGGAGATTGAACCAGAGGGAGGGGTGTCACTGAGCACATAATGTGTGTATTCCTAGGAACCCTTGAAGCTGACAGTTCACTGAACATAAAATATAATAACACCATGATTAACAGAAGCAGCAAAAACATACAACTTTACTGTGGTAAACTATTCAAGAAAACACCTCCTCAAGCCAAGCCACTCTTGTTCTTTTGGTCACTACCCAGAGCTTATGACCATAGATGAGGGTTGGAACGTAGATTGACTGGTAGCTTTGCTTTCTGGATCAGCTCCCTTTTCACCATGACGGTCTGGTTCAACATCTGCATTACTGCTGATGCTTCTCACACTTCATTTTTTTTGTCACTCCACCGGTTTCCGACAGAAAAGTATGGCATCGGTCTCAGAGTTTGGCAGCACCTGTTTTCAAGGTTTACTCAACCTCCATTGCTGCAGAACAGCTTTAAGTTATTCATTTCTTGTTCCCTGAAAAAGTTTTTTTTTTTTTTTTTTTGTTATAATTCTGAAATGTGCTCTTTTTTTAGTTTTGGGTAACATTCCCTTTATTTTGAAACTCTGGCAGGTCACCACTTACCTTTATAATATTTGAAGCTATTCATTGGACTTGAACTACTTGATTTTCAATTTTAAAAACTTTATTGAAAATCAAGTAAAAACAAATGGGACATTCTAAAATTGTTGACTGGTATACATATTCACATACTCACTTGATGATTGTCAGACTAAATCCACTGTCATGGCACACAGTTGCATATAATGAACAGAACATTCAAACAGGGTCCTCCTGCTTCAGTCTTTGTTGCTGCAGATGTTTGTTCTCTCCCTCATGTTCCAGATTGGACTTCAGCATATATAAATGAAGTTGAGCAGTTGCCATTTCCAACCAAGAAGAGGCAACATGTTAGTCGGTTTACTGTTTGCCTTGTAGAACGCTACACTAGAGAGAGGACTGGGCAATGCTTACAAACCCTGCTTTCAACCCCGATTGAGGCTTCCACAAGTTGGCCAGTCACAAGAAAAGTAGCTTTTAGGGGAAAAGGGGGCCTTAAAAAATGTACTTGCACCTTAAATTCCCTGCTACAGGCAGAGGCTCAACATGTTGAATTAGACAAATAACGATTTTTTTTTTAAAGTGTGAATAAAGCTACTGTGGTGGAATAACAAAGTAAAAACATAAACTGGCAACAGTAATAACATCACCTTAAAAAAAAAAAATTAGTAGAAAAGAATAGAATCCACAAACCAACTAGCCTGCACAGCTCTGTTCAACACAACAAGCATATCTATTAATAACACACACATACAAGCATGCATGCAGGTCGAGAAGGGACAGGATTTAAGGATCAGTGTCTCAGATTAGGTTGATGGTTTATAAGGCTGCGTGACCCATACTGGCAGTCTTTCCTTCCCCCTCTCTGAGCTTTGCCTAATATCTCTTTATATCTTGCCAAACGGACTCACTCAAGTCAGCTTTTTTTTTTTTTTTTTCTTTAGCTTTTCTGTCTGTGTCTAATTTCAGCGTTCGGTACTGAATGTGACCAGTTGTCACAAAATAAATGTTGCTACACATTTTGATCAACCTATCTTTTGAAAGCTGTCATCACTCTTGTCACTCTACCTCCAAAAATTGGATGTCTGCGTGGTTACATAAAATAGAATTCTAGAACTAACTTCCTTTAAACCTTCCTTTTTCGTCTATCATTATGTTGCAAATTGACAGCAGCTGGTGACTTTATGTTTATCTAAAGAAGCCATTCTATCAACTTACTGTCCCATCTTAGGATCACTTCTGCCTTTTTACTTGTGACCCAACTTAAGAGCAAGTGCAGCTGTGCTATTCATAATCAACAATCAGCATTTCTCTGTGGAAACTATACTATTAGATACTATTAGAGCAATTATCAACTAATCTGTTGACTATTTTTGTTGACCTATGCATCATTAGTAAAATGTCACTAAATAGTGAAATATTCTCATTAAAATTTCCCAGTTTCTATGGGACATTTTGTTTGTTTTTTGTCTATTACATAGTCCCTAAAGATGTACAAGTTTTGATATAATAATAATAATAATAATAATAAGAAGAAGAAGAAGAAGAAGAAGAAGAAGAGCAAATCTTCACATATGAGATGGTAGCGGCCTTTGCATGATTCACTGCTTAAAATCGCAGTAGATTAATTGAGACATGCATATGTTGTTGTGCTGTAGAATGTAACCAAAGGCCAATTCTCCATATTTGATATAAAGAGGACTGCATCATTCGTTGTTGTCAGCATGAGGAGAGAATGATCAGGGAGGAGCAGAATGTGGAGTGTTTTATGTGGGAGGAGGATTTTGCAACTGCTCCACGGCTCTCACTTGTGTTTCTGTTTACATACATTAAATGCCAGATGGTACAAATAGGCTACATGTATTAACATTATGAACTATCAAAGGTCTCAACTGCTGTCTGTTAATGAAAAAACAAACACACACAATGTCTTTTTAGCCGGTGAATAATTTGTAGGTCGTTAGTACCACCAAATTCTGTCTTATCTTAATCAGGACTGATCTGTGCATTTTGTTTACAGTGCACTTGTGAAATAAACAAATGTTTTTATTCTCACAAGATTTCATTCTGTCCTACTTGTTTTTCCCTTGTTTGTGCATTTAGAAGAAGATTATGTAAAAATAGGATGGAATAAATAACTGACGGGTTTCTTGGTCACATATTGTGTTCAACCCCACTGGATAAAGCTACCTATGCTTTGTGATCAGGTTGTGCTGGTTTTACTGATCAGCATTGTACATATATAATCACTTGTTTGTTCTTTTGTGCACAGGAAATCCGAAATGTCCCAATGCATCAACACTACATGCAAGTTGATGACTTGCTCCTTCACTTTTAGTGTCAAATTTAGAAGCTAGCCATATAGAAGATAATTCTCCTGGGACAAGTGACAGTAACATCTTAAAAGCGGATCAGAAAGAAGGATGAAGCAGTCTAGCATCAAGTGCAACACAGAGTTGACAATTTATTTACATTCATTACGGTGCAGTTACTAGAAACACGGAGCGCAGTTAACAGTTAAGTGCTCCAGCATGCTGTGATGAATACAAACAGATGTCACAGCGGCTATGCATGCAGGCCTATTTGGTTTACACTGGAGGGTATAAGAGTAGCTGTGTGAACTCCATATTAATGAAAATATGGAATAGGGGAAACTGCTGTTCAGTAAACTAGGAAATTACATTAAATGTATGAATGAAGAATCGATACGTATAAGAAGCACAAATGAAACAAACAACAAGAAGCAGATAACATGACTTGTTAATGTCTGACGGTTAGTTAAATTTAATGTGCAAATCAATGGTTTTATCCCACCTGGCATGAATTAGCCCCTGCGTATTAAAACCACTGTGTGTCGGCTACACAAGGACACACAGGACGTGCAGAGCTCACAAAATGTGTCTTTTTAGCATGCATTACCCAGCAGGAGCAAGTACACCAAATGAACATGCTGTTGTGTCTCCATGTTTTTAGTGGAGATCACACAAAACACACACACACAGTAAAAACAGTAGATGGTGAAATTTAAATCGCAGTAGCACATGTTGTCACTGAACACTTTTGTGTCAATTATTGTTGAACAGCATACACTTCATCACTGTCAGAAATGTAGCAATTTGTAGGATTTGTCCTTGACAACTGCTTTTTTTTTTGTCACTTTGTGTGTTTGTAGGTGGAGTCCAACAACACTTCACTCTCTCTGTCTGACTCTGTCTTGCTCTTTCTTCCTCCTTTATCTTTTTCTGCCTTTCTCTCTCTGTCTGTCGTTGTGTCTTTGCAGCTGTACAGCAGCATGCCTGTATGTTTGCCAGCAGCACAAGCAGAAGCATTATGGAAGTGAAAGAGCGACGCCCATACTGCTCACTCACCAAGAGCCGGAAGGACAGGGAGGGACCTTACACTGGTGAGCTCAGTTTAGCACAAGCATCCATCCATACATTCATTTATTTGCTTGTTTCTGCCTTCATTCATTAGTTGAGTCAGTCAGTGAGTCAGAGCCACTCTTTCCATTAAAAGATCATTCACTGGCCTGAAATGCAGGGATTTTGAGACATCAAGTGCACTTCTTCCAGTACATGCCACACACTTTGACTTCAGCAGTATTTTTTGACACGTGTTGCTGTGATTACAAAGACTGCCTCCGAATGACAATCTGTCAAAGTGTTAATCAAAATTTGTCACTTTTATGCTGTCCCATTCAAAACATGCCTGCTGCTTGATGGCCAAATAACATTTGATGACATGTACAACCCTCCTTCAGACATCCGTTATGGTAATCGGTTTCCGTAAAAGTTGCACCGGCAGTATTACTCGGTCAGGCCTAGTGACACTTCCATATCTTTTTCAACACGGCACAAGTCTGAACTGAACCACCACATTATTGGATAGACACACAAACAGCAGTACTTTGAGTTGCGTGAAGTGATTTAGGGAAAGATTTTTCCACATTTCAGCATCAATATTCGTCCTGAAAACATGACAGCGATCCTTATTACGCAGTTTGTGTACCAATATCACAACACAGCTTTTTCACGCACTTTGCTCTACAACTTCAAATATCAACATTTTCAGTAGTACTCCAAATATTTTTTTTCCCACAAGATGTTCAGAGCTGAAGCTTGTTTCTTCAAGCTGTTTAAAACTATTGGCTCCAAGTTTGTTTAATACCTGCAGCATCAGACAGCAGCAGGATCCATATGAGCGTCTCCAAAGAGAACAAGAGAGTTGTGCATACAGAACAACTGCACTGGTAACTTAAAGTTATATAATTATAAAATGCAGAGTATAAGAGAGAGGATCAGTCTGCACCAGAATCTACACTGTGTAGATCTACGTGTCGTCACATCAGACAGGTGAACTGTCACACACAGATGACGGTGTAGTTTCCAGCTGTTTAGGACTATTTCATTTTACTTTATTACAAACCTGCAGCATCGGACTGCGGTTGGATCCACGAGTGTCTCCAAAAAGAGACAGCTGCATTTATTTACACACAAAGCAACAGAAGTAACTTCATTAATTACGTAATAATTTAATCATCCCAACATGGAGAAAGGACCGATCAGGGTCTACAGCAGGCCATACTGTGTACCTTTCTTAACCTTAGACAGGTGAAGTGTCACACAGTCACGGTTTACCAGCTGCAGTTCAATATTTTGTCACATCGCAGCTGTCCGCTGGTTGAGTCCTGAATTTTCAATTTCAGTGTTTAAGAAATCAGAGGTAATCTGGGTTGTTAGTTATTTGGTTAGTTTTTTTTTATATACTGTGCATTAAAACAGAAGCAGTGCAGAAATGATGAATTTAGAAAGTCGTTTTTAAGTGCAGCTACTGACAGAACATGTTCCTTGTGTTGATGACAGTTTATATCATGCTAGGTTTGGGACCAAAGGTAAACAGAGTGGTACACTGCCACTGCAGTCTCCTCACAGCACTTTGGGATGCTTTCTTTTTAAGTGCAACAGTTGTCCAGTTGTGCTCCACCATTTCCAGTTTGCAGCGCCTACAGATCACCACATTGGTAGTCTCTGTCTAAAATTCCATATTTTAAATGATTGTAGATGAGGTTTTTCTTTTTCTTTTCTTTTCCATTGTTTGAAACAGTGACATCATTGCATCAGTGTTCTCAATATGGCCTTTTGCAATATGTCCTGTTTCACTGAAACAAAGAATTGGATGCACTGCAGTTGAATCACTACAAATAAGATAAGAAACATTTTTAAACAGTGTCCTAAAAGTGAACACTATTTAAAAATGTTTCTGATTCTGTTTTATGCTCCATGATTGTGAACTGTAATTTCTTACAACCTTGCTGTTACTTGAGATCCACTGATATTAATCTTGTATTTATGTGTGTGCTCACACATTGGTGTATGTTAGGCTCATCAGGGGACAGTGAAGACTGTGCTATTGGTCCTCAGGGACTCCGGGTCCCCACTCAGAAGTCCTACTCCTCCAGTGAAACGCTCAAGGCCTTTGACCAGCACCAAGACCAGACCAGGTTAGATTACACACATTATCATTTTCTCTTCTGTAACACATAGTGGATAATTAAGTTATCATTAGCTGCCTGAGCCATTGTAGGAATTAAAATGCATTCTACATTTTGCCATAAAAATGTATGTTCGTTTTGGAATAGCAATGTTTCATTCATTATGAAAAAGAATATTAGCAATTGGTACTGGGATTTTATTCTTCAAGTTCTTCAAATGGTTGAGTCACCTAAAGTTTGCTATATTTGCAGTGAATGAAAACCGCTTTTTCACCAAAGAGCTACATTAAAAAATAAATAAATAAAAACATTTGATTAACCAGAGAAGTTCAGCAGAGCACAGATCAGATCAAGGTCAGGAGAGAAGGAAAACATGGTAAAATTGCAAATTCAATTACAAGCTGGCCTAACCTGTCTTTACCCATCGCTAATCATTACTTAATGCTGTTTTATGTCCCATTCCAGGTTAACAGAATCAGATTTAGCTGTCTAAATATCTGGTGCAGGCTGCTGAAAATGACCAGTAACAATGTTTCCGTACATAGATTTTAGCATCGTATGTTTTTCAGTTTCATACAGTCAGGATAATAAACAAATCATCCTCCACCAGTATTAGTCTTCTGCCTTTGGTTTTGGTTTTTGCAGTATTTTTTTGTTAACCACACACCCTGTCCTGTTTGATCACTAACTGTATTTGTAGCTGATATAGTACCTGTGAAGCCAAAACAGGTCAAAGCAGAGGTTGCACCGTGAGTGTCTCTAGACTTATCCTGAAGCACTGTCCTTTATTATATTAACACAGCTGAGGACTTTCTGTCCTTGGGTTTTGACAGGTTACTGTACGGGACAACCAAGGGGCACAAGGACATGGTTCACCGTGAACAGGATGATTACAACAGACAAGGTGGGAGTCTACACATTAATGAGCCTTGCCATTTGCTCCTTAAATTGTCATGTTATTATATTATTTTTCACTTCTTTTTTTTTTTTTTTTTTTACCCTAATTTGTTATAAGCCAAATATAAAAATATAGATTTTCTTTTTGGACATTCCATTTCTTTGTGAGTGCCATATCATTAATGGGCAAATGCTTTTAAAGTAAATGTAAATTCTAATGATCTTTTGTCAAAAAATAGATATTGGTATTTTAATACGTAGACATATTTGTTTTAAAATTCATGAATTTATAAATTGATACAAATCTCTTTGGACATCTAAAAATCCACATATAGATTGCAAGCAGTCAGACTGGGAAATGGAACAGACTGTTAAAAGCAATCTATGTCTGATGAAGGTTGTAATGACCCTTGGAAAGTGACACATTCAAGCCTTTAAAAAGAAATAAAGGAAAATGTGTTTTTTTAAAAAAACACAACTTAAAAGCAAAAATGCTTAACCACAGGGTGGATCCATTGTTCTCCAGTTCCAATTAACATAGTGTCAATATTTGAGGAATGAAAAAATCATAATTACTCAATCATCTTATCGCCTTCTTTTTCACTGCTGTCCTAATTGGAGCTCATTTAAAATTAATATAACTTTTAATTGAACGGCAGCACTCGTTATCTCTTCTTGTGCCATTAATTACAGAAAGCTTTTATAATTTCCCTTTTCATTTGCTGATTAAAGATGAAGAGGCACATACTGAGATTTTACTGATAATTTGTTTGTCCTCTTTGTATTTATATTTTGAATGATTATCATGTGTGGTATTTGAACCTTTTCTCAATCTATTTCAGGCTGATGTGAAAGAGTTACTCATGACGACCTATTAAATTTAATGGAGATATGAAAGTATTCAGAATTTTTCTCCATACATGTAATACTTTCTGCAGAATAAATACAATTTTGGGGCATAAGCAAGCAGAAGGCCTTTAAAAATACCAAATATTTTGCACAATCATTTTGTTTTTTTTAGGCAACATCTGTAAAAGTGTTCCATGAGGTGGGACCACAAAAAGGCCTGATTCAAGCAAACATCCCTTATTGCAGTGTATTATAAGTTTATGATTCGAATAATTTCAAAATCTAAAGTCAAATTAAAATAAAAAAATAAAATGAAAATTGTGAAACAGATTAATTTAAATATACAATCTTTGTGTGTGTGTGTGTGTGTGTGTGTGTGTGTGTGTGTGTGTGTGTGTGTGTGTGTGTGTGTGTGTGTGTGTGTGTGTGTGTGTGTGTGTAAGTTAGATATGAGCAAATTGCATCGGATAATATATGTGCATTTTGTATAAACTGTGCTAATGTGAATTGCACAACGACAGTTTAAGTGTCAATAATATCTGGAATTAAGGCTCTTTTAAGCCGTCTTTTCTCCCAAAATGACATAATTGCATTTAAAGAGTGTATACGTACACCTTCTTTGTTTGGTTTGCCTTCTCTGGGTCTGCCTCTGCTTTCCACTGCTAGAATTGTCTTTTGCAATTATATAATATTCAGATTTATGTACTTATTTATGTATGAAAATTCGGTTTTTATTAATTCTTATTTTAAAAATATTCTCCTGAAGGACATCTTTGTCACAGATTTCTTACAGATTGTTAAACTCCAATAACCTGAATGGATTTGACTAATTTGACTTAAATGAGGTCTTTCTTTCCTGCCTCTGTGCCACATACCCACATACTCTCAAATGCAACACCATCAGTGTCGATGAGAGGTAGGCAATCACATGGAGTCAGTATGACGTAGTCTAAAAATCAACTGGCTGATTGACAGAAAATGAACTGATGCACATTTTGATAATTAACTAATTCATGCTGTTTATCCAGCAACAATATCAGATATTATCTCCTTGAAACTTCACATACATAAGGATTCACTTGTTTTTCCTATTTTAAAACACAGTAGAGTAAATAGCGTTAGTTTGCTGTTGATCAAAAAACAACAACAACAACAACAAAAAAAGTAGAAAATGTATGTTTTTGTTGTGGTAAGCTTTAAAGAACATTTCTAACTATTAAAATTACAGCCAGACAATGGCCAATACCTCCATCTGTTTCAGGTCAACATTTCAGCCTTCGTCAGCTGGGGATCTGTGAGCCGCCATCACGTCGAGGCCTGGCATTCTGCACCGAGATGGGGCTCCCCCACCGTGGCTTCTCCGTTGGTATGGCCCAGGACTTAGATGCTGATAGTCAGGCCGTGATGTCACCAGAGCGTGCCATGCGACTGTGGGGTCGCGGGGGTGTTGGTAAATCGTCCGGGAGAAGTTCCTGCTTGTCCAGCCGCTCCAACTCTGTGCTGACTCTTACTGACACTGAGCATGAGAACAAGTCAGACAGCGACAATGGTAGGACATCAGTTTAGCTTTTCTATGTTTTGTTTTGTTTTTTTTTTTCCATCTCTAAGTTAAAATTATAGGTTCTTCAAATAACTTTGGGAATTTAGAAATTTTTTGCTCACACTCAGAAACTCTCACAGCACTCAGAGCAACATCTTGCTTGTGGTCTTACAACATGTAAAATATGCATATAGGATTTTTCATACAACATCCAGCCAACTCTAGTTTCCTAGACTTAGTTTTAAGACATTGCAGGCATTCCCACTGTTCAGTTTGAAACTCACAAGATACAGCTACAGTTCTACAAAAACGAATCATTTGCATTTAATATTTTTTATGCTGATGTTAAATTTATGTTCAGATTTAAATAGAACATAACAAGAACTGATATATCTGAATTGCAGGTTTTTACCCTATCTTTAACAAATTAGGTCAGCATCAGCAGTACCAGCAGCAAGCAGTGAGCGACAGCAGCAGCAGCAATACTATGATTAGCACAATTTAGTATGGTACACGATACATTTTTTGAAAATGCAATTTCTTTGCAAATGGGGAAAAATAAAACAGCAAAATGATAGATCTCTGTCATTTAATTTTAGTTTAAATACACACCCCCACTCATTGTCCTCTCAGTGTAGGAGGCTGGTGCAAGGAACAGGGGGGTGGAAAAACAAGAGTTGCACTAATTAATTTAATTAATGATCACAATGTAGCTGAGCACACTTATTTTCATTCTCTTTGTGTGCCTGTGTAGGCAATCTTTGTGTATATGTATTTGTCTGGATAGGTGTGTGTGTGTGTGTGTGTGTGTGTGTGTGTGTGTGCGTGCGTGCGTGCGTGCGTGCGTGCGTGCGTGCGTGCGTGCGTGCGTGTGTGCGTGCGTGCGTGTGTGTGAAGCTTATTCTTTATTCTCAAGGTAGTTTCATTAACAGGTGTATTTTTTTTTCTCAATAAAGGCCTTGTTTGTGATTTCACACACTCACACAGACACATATAAGGAAATGCACAATGTTTTCATTAAAGCAGACAAACACACAAGCACACAGTGGATTTTCATTAAGAGATGTGATGTTGTAATTAACAGTGAGATAAAGTGCTGAGTCACTGTATTTGCTATATTAAGTTTGATAATGTTTTTATTAAATGGCATTATGCTGTGGATGTCAGTGCTCTGGAGGAAACTCTTTCCATCTCTAAAAATGAGTAGTCGTCAAGTTTTCACAAGCTAATTGACTCTTGAAAGCACAGCTGTGTGTATGTGCGTGTGTGCATGTGTCTTATTTTGAAATTTCTTGCAAGAAGTCAGCGTCCATACTGCTCTCAGTCGTCTGTGTGTGTAAGTGTGAAGACGAAGTGATCTTAAAGCTAATACTGTCATTACCAACCAAGGCAAAACAGCTAAAATCATTTGGGGGATAAAGGATGCAGTAATGGAAGAGCTGAGGTAGATTTTTAGTTATCTATTAATTGAAAAAAGCTCAGTTTCATGGTGCTGAAATGAAATTTTTCTATTGATTTTTTTCTTTAAAAAAAAAAAAGAACACAATTTGTGTCATGAACCTCAGTTAATGGCTAAATCATCTGTATCATAAAGTCATATGCTAATGCAAAGCTTTTCTAGGAAACTGCTGGGCTAAAACCACTGTAGTCTTATACAGCAGTCTTGCAATAACCTATAGCATCACAGAAGGTATGGGGTTCAGTTTTTGTTGACAAGTTAGACTCAATCAGATCATTTTGGACTTTGCAGTTCATGATACTCTTGAATTGTACTGCATTACGCTCACTGGTGTTTCTGTTATTTTCTTTCTCCCCTTAAATCAGTGAAGTTAAATAATGCAGTACAGTATGTATAATGCAGCACTGTTCAACAGCACCGCAAACTGCAGTGTCCAGAATAATCATACAGCTAAATCAACGCTTCTGCAGGACAGCTACAACAAACCTGTACATTTTATACCTTTCATCAAGGTAGGGTTTATTGCATAAGACTGTGTTGATTTCGGCTAGCATCTCATTGCCAATTCTTTTTTAAAGATACTGTTGATGTTTTTAAAACAGTGCATAAAGAATGCTTAGTTTAAATATTGCTAGTTAATAGCAAGAAGATGAAAGATAACTGGTTGCATACAGAGTAAAAAGAAACTTCAGAAATGCAGAAGAGCTGCTTTGTAGTTTGTAGAATATTCATTCAATAAAGATCAGAAGTGGGACTACAATGTAAAAAGCGTGTAACAAAAAGAACAGTTTGAACTTGACCTTATTCAGACTTGTGTACTGATGAGTTATAGGTTTACATTCAAAGATTTGCATACAAACTCCGACACAAGAAAAAAAAAAGTTAAATTCACCTTCACCCTTTGCCTCTGTTTGATCAATGTGATATTGAGTCATGTTGAGAGGCTCCTTTGAGAGTAAACATATGTGGTGAGACACGACTCAGCTGCCACTTCACCCCTTTCTCTTTTGAATGGAGGTGATAGTCAAGTTATTGTACTGGAAACATCAGACAATGCATTGCCTCGACAATAACTGCTTCGTCCCTTGATACTGACCCAGGTTCACAGCAGAAGTGTGTGTGCACTGTACCTCCAAGTCTTAGTGTGTGTACAGTAAGTTTATCCGACTTCTTTGATTCTATCAGTAGCTTTGCAATAGGAAATGAGAAAAAGAACGGAGAACAAGGAGAGAGAGCAGAATAGGAGAGGAGAGGAAAATATCAGAGAATAGGAGAGATTTTGTAATTCAAAAGAGGAGTCAGGAAAGTTGAAAATAAAGGCAGGACAGGGAAAGGGAGAAGCCTCTGCATTGTTTGTTCTCCTGAGAGGAAATATTAGACCGGAGACGTCTGGCTGGCTCCCCAGTGGACATACACTCAAACATGCACACACACACTGGCAGACCTAAACACTTTTGTGGTGTCTGGACCCATGGGTGCCCAGCTGCTGCTTGCCCAGTTACTCGATACTGATGATCTCAAATGCAAGGACAGAGAAAAAAAAAAAAAAATCTACATTGTCTATAGTAAACCAACTCATTCAGGTACATCTTTCCTTGATAAAGTCCTTGAATGCACAGACAGTAAGACTTTTGAATTTCATACTTATTTTAAATAACACAAGTACTGAGAAGCTAAATGCATAAAAGTAAAATCTCATTGATTTTGGGAGCAACGCTAAACCAAAAATATGGTAGAGTCAAATTATGTTACATAGCTGAGTGGCCAGACAATGTTAAGCAAGTAACAGATAAAAACATAACAATACATTATCAGTGTGTGCATGTGAAGACTATGAGACAGATGACCAGATTTTTGCCAGTAATGAGCTTAAAATATATTAGTTGATCTCCCCTGTCCATTTTCTCTCTGTGTGTGTGTGTGTGTGTGTGTGTGTGTGTGTGTGTGTGTGTGTGTGTGTGTGTGTGTGTGTGTGTGTGTGTGCGTGTGTGTGTGCGTGTGTGCGCGTGTGCGCGTGTGTGTGTGTGTGTGCGCGGTGTGTGAAGACGCTTAAGCAGAAGGTTTGAGTGGGAGGATTGAAAAAGATGTGATGGAATTGGAAAAAAGGCAAAGAGTGAATAGGAGAGATGGAAGATACAGCCAGACAGAGGAGGAGAAGGGCTGTATCTTATCTTTGCTAACCAGATTACTTTACTATGTGTCAACAAAACACTTAATCCATTTGGCATCTCTAAGCCGCTTAACACTATAACCTTAACTGTTATGCAGACGTACACATACACACACACACACACACACACCAAGCTGTAGTATAACAGGCTTATAAACCTCACATAAACCTATGACTTCATGTGTGGAATGAACTCACTGAGGTCACCAGAGTAACTTGAATAAATACAAAGAAATAGTGTTTGAGGTTTTACCTAATCTATTACTCCAGACAAGCTTGACTTTTCAGTTTTGAAGAAAGAAAAAAAAATGTTTTAAAGAACAGAATGAGCTTTTGCATTCAATATTGTTATGCACAATCATGCATATTATTACTTTTCTATCATGTTTTGCATTGCTAAATCTTCTTTGCAATGCACCATAATCTTAAAATGTTTAGGTTGCACATGATATTCGACCTTCATTCCTGATATATCCCCACTAAATTCAAAATAGGATATTTAATTATCATGTATAAATGCAATAGATGGCAAGTCATTCTAACATTTAATGTCTGAGTTTGACCGTCTGAAATTTCACATATGAACACTGATAGTACGCTGTGACATTCTGACCAGTCGAAACATCTGCAATTTATTTTTGTCCAGTCAAAATATTAGCTGCAGATATGTTACATGTCATTATGACTAGCATGAACTGATGCTGCTCATTTGAGGCCCCCCATTGGTTATTGACCCAGCTAAGCATTTGTACAGTGTCAGCAGAAGTGATGCTGGTTGCTGTAATGCTGTATGATTGCTAAAAAAAAATGCCTTGAAATAGCGGGAGCTCATTGGCAAGGAGTTTGTGGTGAAGAAGAGCTTTATTCTGAGTTGAATTTGACTAGAACTTTGGTCTCATGCTGCTGTGTCACGGAGGTGAAACTGCTTGCCATATGCAGTTGTGGTTGCAGTGCAACAGTATGTTTGAAAAGCATGGTCGCACACAAGATAGATTTCAAATCGTCATTCATAAAGCAAATGCACAATGGCATCCGTTTCATCCATCAATTGCAGACATCCAGTACAGCTGCCAGAGAATAGGGTGTGTCCCAGGAAAACTCTGTAATGCCACAAGCCACAAACCACAGACAGGTGAAGACAGACAGGAACATAAAACAATCAGCGATGGATGGATTTGTTCAGACCCTGATAGACCCTGATCTCACTTTTTCAGTGCATCCCATTCTCACAGACAGACTCAAACTCTCCCTGCTGGTCTATCTGGACCACTTTTCTCTTGAGTCGACCGCTGCGAATTTCTGGAACTGGGTTCCACAACGTCTCCTGTTGAATTCAGTTCAGTGGCTGCTATATTTCAAGGTGCAAAAATATTAACCATTGGCAAAGCAGAAGGTGACACAATGAATTCCATTCATACAGAAAGAGACAAATATACAAATTGTTTCTTGCATTTCCAAGCTAAATTCCCTGCTTACATTAAAACAACATACATTGTTGTGAAAACAGGGCAAAGTACCCATTGGATTATTTTACAAAAAGATAGGAGTTTTAAGGCGTCTTGATGGCTTCTCTGTCTTTCCCCCTTTTCATTCAGCATCCAGTCTTCATAATTTCATTACTTTCCTTCTACCCTTTCTAGTAGAGAATAGTGGACTC
Source organism: Amphiprion ocellaris (assembly GCF_022539595.1). Classification (NCBI taxonomy): domain Eukaryota; kingdom Metazoa; phylum Chordata; class Actinopteri; family Pomacentridae; genus Amphiprion; species Amphiprion ocellaris. Next base: position 24,801,462 of record NC_072769.1, on the reverse strand, counting down.
TGGGTGGTAAGAGACATTTCAAGAGATTCTTTTCTAAGCATGGTTATCGTAAGCCACCACTGGACTGAAATTGACAGGAATTGTTGCAGATGAACAATTGCCACAACTGATGAGCTCTGTCAGGCTTTACATGTGGCATGATTTAAACCACTGTGTGTCAGTTAAATTTGTGAATCACCTCCATTTTTGATTTCATTAGAAATGGTCATCCAGCATCCATTGGCTTAACTCGCTCTGTCTCTTTCCGTGTCATGAAATAAGGAATTATGTCAGCACTTCATAAGTTATAGCCTGTGTGTGTGCGTGCATGTGTGCGTGTGTGTGTGTCAAAGGTAGCAGTTCAACTAAAGAGGTTATTATTGTATGTACAGTCGTATTTTCTTGCACACATATATAGTGTATGGTTTATTTAAAACCTCTAAATTAATTTTGGATGAATAAAATCTGCATTTTCTTAAAAAAATACAGCTCAATCAGCTGGAATAACAGGTCTGAAGTTATCTTAGAAACTTTTCAAAAATCTGAACACTTTTTTGAGCGTATTCAGATCATTGATATGACACTGTGTAGATGCCTCTTTGATAGTAATTATGGCATTCTTTGGTCAGCTCCTACTGGATTTTTCCGTGTGGATTTGGGCAGTTTGTCCAATTCTCTCTGGCAGATCCTCTTGAGTCTTATCAGATTAGATGGGCAAGGATTATGAACTGCCATCTTCAGGTCCCACAGATGTTGTATGGAGTTTAAATTGGGGCGTTTACTGGGCTGCTCAATAACAGTTCGAGGTTTGTCCTGAAGTCACTACAGCGTTGTCTTGGCTGTTTGCTTTGGTTCACTCTGTCTGTTTTTGGATGTATTTATTCTCTTTCTGTTGTGACCAGTGTCCAGGTCTCTGCTGTGAGAAATACACCCATTGTACGATTCTCCTACCACTATTTATGAATAGTATTAGCAAGTGAAGAGCAATGCCTGGTATATTCCAAACACGATGCTTGAAATTCTGCCCAAATAGATCTGTCTTTAACTCATCAGATCAGAAAACATTTTTCCTCATGCTCTGAAAGTCCTTTAAATGCTGTTTGGCAAACATCAAGTAGGTTGCCATGCACCTTTGAGAGTGACTTCTGTCTAGCCACTCGACCTTAAAGACCTGATTGATGGAGTGCTGCTAAGATGGCTGTCCTTTTAGCAGCTTCATCTCATCATCACGTGATGACGGCTGACTGAAGGACGTGTTTTGTCGGGCTCCCGCTCCCACATTATTATTAGTCGCAGCGAGACAAACTCCTTGTCCTGCCGTGACAGACTTTTGACAGATTTTTATTTTTATACAAAGCTACACCTTCTGATGAAAAGACTTTGAGCGTAAACCACCTTGTAAAGAACTTTCAGACTTCGCCGGTCAGAGGCTAACCGCAGCTAACTGCTAACGGACAGTGCTATCAGCAGCGGCTAACTAGCTGCGGTGGCTCAACACGTCGGTGTGTTACAGTGTTACAGTGTTTGGATGCAAACAGCAGCAGATAAGGGCTTTATAGCACCACAGTAACAATCCTAGTTCACTGTTTAGTTTTCGGAAGCCAGGGACATGGCGGACACAGCCAGGGACTCTTCACCGGACACCACTTCCTTGTCTGCCCCCCCCCACACCTCTGAACTAGATGCAGCCAACACAACCATCATCCGCCTGAAGGCTGACATCCGTCGTCTAACTGAGGAGCTAAAAATCAAATCAGATATACTCACCTCTTACATGAACGTCGCCTGCAAGCAATCCCGCTACCTCGCTTCAGTCCAGTCCTCCCTCCATGACACCCTCCCGTGGGTCCCCGTCAGCCCCCGGCCCTCGTCCTGTTCAACCCCGAACCGACATCCATCCTGGTCCGAGGTCGTCATTCGTGGCAAAAGCAGCCGCAACGACCACACCGTCTCCCCGGCCCGACCAAATCTCATCAGCTTTGCGGCTCTGTCCCTACCGGCCAAGCCCCGGCCCGCCAACCCGGCGGCGACGCTGATCGGCGGCGACGCCTCCTCTTCCTCCAACCTGCCAGCTGCCGGAGCCTCTGCGGCTCCCATCCGAACAGACGACGGACCGCCAAAGGCTCTGGACCCCCCGACGTCCAACGCTGCGGATCGGCCGGCCTCCTCATCGGGGGCGGCTACTTCCCGGTCGCCGCTGGACGCCGGCGCAAAGACCACCTCCGCGCAAACGTGCGGTGGCCCCCGGGCTCAGCCTGGCTCCACCGGCAGGGTCTCCCCTCCGCGGGCGACCGGCAGCACTCGGTCCTCCTCCGGAGAGCAACAAATCCAGCGGTCCCAAACCCGGATATCCTCCGCAACCTCCCGACGACGTCTGCTGCGGGACGCGGTTCGCCGCCACTCCGCCGGGTCCGTCGGCAAAGACTTGGACCATCATGGCAGCTGTCTACAACCCGAGTTTGTAGACTCCTCATCGCCGCGTTTCCATCGCTCCACCATCACCTCCACCCTTACCGACACCGAGCCACAGGGACAGCTAGCACCCGCGGCGGCTCCTCTGCACACCAGCCCCGACGCAACCTCAGCCGGAAGCCCTCCACGCCACCTCTCCCGTAAGTTCACAACCTCCCGTCCACCACTTGCCCCACTCTTCGCCCCCTCTACGCTCATCATTGGCGACAGTATCATGAGAGGCATCAGGTTCTTTAACGCTATCACACTGTCATTCCCCGGTGCTACAGCTGCAGACATCGCTGTTAAAATTCCTTCCGTTCTCCGCTCACTCCCCTCCTCTGTACACCGCATTATCCTTCACGTCGGCTGCAACGACACAGCGCGCCCCCAGTCTGAGCAGACAAAACGTGATTTTCTAAATCTGACGGACTTACTGAAAGACTGCGGAAAGTCTATTTTTATTAGCGGGCCCCTACCAACGGTAAACAACAACTCTGAGCGCTTCAGCAGACTGCTCAGCCTGAACACCTGGATTAGCTCGTTCTGCCGTGCCAGCAGAATTAACTTTATTGACAATTTTAACTGTTTCTGGAACAGGCCAGAATATTTTAACAGTGATGGCATCCATCCAAACAGGTCCGGCAGATCACTTTTAATCTCAAATATCCAATACACCGTCCACACTTCAGACTGACTAGTGCCAGTGTTTACATCCATCTCTTCTTCACGCTCCACTGAACCGCCTCCCAGCTACAGCGCCCCCCTCTGTCCCCACCTGGAACTCCCCCCATTTTCCCCTCCAGCACACCCACTGCCTCCCCCCTCTGGCTCCCCTTGCCCGTCACCCCCGCAGTACCAGAATTCAACAAGCTGCCAAATCCCCACCATCATCAGCTTCAGACAACCTCGGCAGCCCTCCCTCAGAAACTGCCATTTTGCTAACCTTCGCCCACTTCCACGGACCTCACAGCCTTGTCCCCAGAAGCCCTCCCCTAATCACACATCCACACTTCACCTGAACTTTGCCCTCTTCAACACCCGCTCCGTCACCAGCAAAGGCCCCATTCTACAATTATTCATCCTGGACAATAAACTGGACTTCCTCTGTCTAACCGAAACAAGGCACAAACCACTGGACTTCTACCCACTCAACCAAGCCACCCCCTCCGGATACACGTACCTCAACTCACCCCGCCCAGAAGGTCGAGGAGGCGGCATCGCAGTCATCCACAAACAGGTCTTCACAACCATCCCACTTTCCATCCCTGCCTCCCCCTCCTTTGAACACCTTGTTTTTAAATCACCCGGTCCCACCCCAATGGTCACTGCTATCATTTACCGCCCACCTAAACCAAACCCCTCATTTCTCCCTGACTTTTCCCACTTTGCCACCCAGCTATTAGCTACATCTCCGTCAGTCCTCATCCTTGGTGACTTCAACTTTCACATGGACAACCTTCACAGTAAATCTGCCTCTGACTTCCTAGATCTCCTACAATCACTCAACCTCACCCAGCATGTCAATTTCCCCACCCACAACCATGGACACATCCTCGATCTGGTTTGCTCCTCTGGTCTTACAGTCCTAAATATCTCCAGCTGTCATCTCTCCATCTCTGACCACCTAGCAATAACTATGGACATCAGCCTCCCCACCCCCCTGCCCAAGGAAAAACGGACAATCTTTTTTAGAAACACCAGATCACTCTCCCCCTCTGTATTCTCCGCCTCACTGACCACTGCATTGTCCGTCTCCCCTCCCCCGTCAATCAATAACCCCACTGACCTCATCAACCACTACAATCATACTCTCTCTTCCTGTCTTGATCAGCTTGCTCCCCTCAAATCCAAATTAGTTACTTTCTCCCACTCTGCTCCATGGTACACCCCTGAACTCCACCTCATGAAAGCCCATAAACGACAGCTAGAACGTCTTGTCAAGAAAACAAACCTGACAGTTCACCGCCAAGCCTACTCCGACTTCCTCCAACAATACAAAGACGCCCTGAAATCTGCACGGTCCACTTTCTACTCTGACCTGATCAATACCAGCTCCAACAACCCCAAATCCCTCTTCTCAACTGTCAATAAACTCCTTGCCCCCCCGGACACAGTCTCAAACTCGTTCACCACTGACAAATGCAACCTATTCCTCTCTTTTTTTCATAACAAAATCATCTCCATCCACAGCAGCCTTGTCACCTCTCCCACTTCACTTGATCCCCCCTCTCCTCCACCAAACCCTCTGAACTTTCCCCCCCTGGCCCACTTCTCGCCCGTTTCCCCCCTGGACCTGCCCAAATTCATCACTGGAACTAAAAACTCCACATCCTGCCTGGACCCCATCCCCACTGCCCTCCTCAAAAACTGCCTCCCTGTTATCGCCCCCCTCATCTCTAACATCATCAACACTTCCCTCAGTACTGGCTGTGTCCCCTCACCCCTCAAGCTCGCCTCTGTCTCCCCCATCCTCAAAAAACCTGGTTTGGATCCAACCTCCCCTCACAACTTCCGGCCCATCTCCAATCTCCCCTTCATATCCAAAACATTAGAACGTGTCGTCGCTGCCCAGTTGAAAACTCACCTCACCTCCAACAACCTGTATGAAACCTTTCAATCCGGATTCCGCTCTCATCACAGCACTGAAACTGCTCTCCTCAAGGTCACCAATGATCTCCTCCTCTCCTCAGACTCTGGACAAGTCACCATCCTCATTCTTCTCGACCTCTCTGCAGCATTTGACACAATCAATCACTCCATCCTCCTGTCCCGCCTTCAATCCTCCATTAACATCACCGGCACCGCCCTCACCTGGTTCACATCATATCTCACTAATCGACAACAATTCATCAAGGTCAACAACTGCACATCACCCACCGCCCCCCTGTCCCATGGTGTCCCTCAAGGATCAGTACTTGGCCCCCTCCTCTTTATCCTGTACCTCCTCCCCCTCGGCAACATCATCCGCCGCCACAACCTACACTTCCATTGCTACGCCGACGATATCCAACTCTACATCTCCACCAACACCACCGCCACCACCACCCTCCCCTCTCTCTCCAGCTGCCTGGCCGACATTAAATCCTGGATGAGGAAAAATTTTCTCCTGCTAAACTGTGACAAGACTGATCTCATCCTTATCGGACCTAAATCACTCACACTATTTCCCCACCCCCCCATTACCATTGATAACACCACCCTATCTCCTTCTGCTCACATCCGCAACCTCGGTGTGATATTTGACAGCAACCTCACTTTTGAACCCCACATTAATCAGATCACCAAAACTGCCTATTTCCATCTCCGCAACGTCGCCCGTCTCCGCCCCTTCCTCTCCTTCTCAGCCGCTGAAACCCTCATTCATGCCTTCGTCACTTCCCGCCTTGACTACTGCAATAGCGTTCTCTTCGGCTCCACCTCCAAAGTTCTCAACAAACTTCAACTCATTCAAAACTCTGCTGCCCGACTCCTCACCCGAACCTGTTCTCACGACCATATCACACCCGTCCTGCGGAACCTCCATTGGCTCCCCATTTCACACCGCATCCAGTACAAACTGCTTCTCCTCACCTTCAAGTCCATCCATAATCTAGCCCCCTCTTACCTTACCGATTTGCTCCTCCCCTACACCCCCCCCAGGAATCTCCGTTCCTCCCACACAAACCTCCTTTCCATCCCGCACAGGACCAGCCGGCGACATTGGGGGGACAGAGCCTTCGCCATTGCCGCCCCCACACTCTGGAACTCACTCCCCCATGCCCTCCGTGACTGCACCAACCTCACCACATTTAAATCCCTTTTAAAGACTCACCTTTTTAGATCTGCTTTCCTTAAGTGATTCTGTATTTTATCTTGAACTTGTTTACTATCTACTGATTTTAATTATCTGTTTTGTTCTATCTTATTGTATTTTATGTACAGCGTCTTTGAGCTTTTGGAAAAGCGCTTTATAAATAAAATTTATTATTATTATCTCTGTAGAGGGTTTCTGAAGTTCTATTAGAGTAACTGTTGGATCCATGGTTACCTTCCTGATCAAAGACCTACTTCCTTGGTTACTCAGTTTGACCAGACACAAAGACAGAAAACTATGATGATCCCTGATGATTCAAATCAGTGCTTTTATTTCACAGTTATTAAGTCTGCTGTCTACCTGGAAACACTTAAAGCTACATAAGTAGTTGCTCTGATCTGTGCTTTACCACATTTTTGTACTGGAGGTCCAGAGAGAGTTTTTTGGACTTTACTGTTTTTTTGTCCAGATATCCAGTGTCAATTCCCGGACCTTATGGGTGTGTGTCAAGTGAAACTTGGTGGAAAAATTAAAATTTTATTCCTTAAAAATTATATTTACAACTCACCAAAATTGACCAAAAGTTAATGGATCTGAGCATTAGCTAGCCAAACCTCATATGTGTGTGTGTGAGTGTGTGTGTGTGTGTGTGTGTGTGTGTGGGTGTGTGTGTGTGTGTGTGTGTGTGTGTGTGTGTGTGTGTACATACACATGTATGTATGTATACATATAAACTTGGATGTTTAATTAAACCTTAACATTTAATACTTGTTTCTTCATAAAAAAACAAACAAACAAAAAATGTTGTCCCACTGTGTTAGGTTTGTGGTGCTAAATCCATTTAAAAATGTTTTGTTTTCTTCATAACAAAGAAAAAACACAGTTTATATTTTGTCAAAAGGTATTGCTGATTTATTTTTTGCTCAGTTGTAGATTCATGAGATCGATCTGATGCTGTGGTGCCCTTTTTTAAATGGTCAAATTTTTTACATTTTGTTTTTGTATTTTAAAGCAACAACAATTATATTTATTATTATTATTATTATTATTATTATTATTATTATTATTATTATTAGTAGTAGTAGTAGTAGTAGTAGTAGTAGTAGTAGTAGTAGTAGTAATAGTAGCAGTCGTAGTAGTATGCTTATAATAATAATTATTATATTAATTTAATTTTACTGCCTAAATATCTATAAATCTTTGGATTAGAACAGTTCCCAGCTTATAGAAAAAACAACAACAGAGTTATCTGAATTTATTCATTTTTTAAGACTTGCAAAGTAATCTTTGGTATTTGCTACTGTGTAGTGTTGCTGTGTGGTACTGTGTGTGTGTGCATGCCTGAGTGTAAGTGTGTGTGCAGGGTTACTGCTTACAAATTCCATGGGCTGTTTAGAATAATATGTATTCTTTAAAATATTTATATTGTGGACTTATTAAACTATACATCAGGTAGCTTTAACACAGTGTTCTTGTGCTCACGATTTATTTACTCATGCTGCTGCAAAAGAACTTCATGCTGATACTGATCCAGCTCAGAGCACCGCGCACGCACAATCATCTACAAATGCACATATGCACCCGCAGACACGCAAACACATATCATGGCAGTGGAAGACGCATCAGATTTGACTGCTGGAGAAGACGGATCACAGCAATAACCAAGGTGCATGTGTAAGTATAGAAAGATTATACATGCACATTCACCAGGATCAATTTGAAGACATTCACAATGCACTCATGATACATGGATATTACTGCTGGTTATGTTTTTGCTCAGCTCATGCCGTATGTTTAATACAAAACAGCCTTCAGGAATAAATAATGCAACATTGCTCTTCTTTTCTCTCAGCAAGAAATCGTTGAGAGTAGCAGTGAATATGTTACTGCACAAAGACTGCAGTTGTTAACTGCACATGTATTTCAAGCTCATATTTCTAACGCTTCTAAGTTGATTGTGTGTGTGTGTGTGTGTGTGTGTGTCTGTGAGGTCGAGTACGTACAGAAAAATTTGTTTTGCACCAGCAACTGCAATGTACCTCGCTTCACAGGATGCATCCCCCTCACATCCACATACTCACATACAGCCCTGGTGCCAGTCATATTCAATAGCAATCTAGTGCTGACCAGAGAAATCAATGAATAACAGACTAACTGACTAGAGAGTTTAACTTTGGCGCCGCTAACATGAAGAAGACACTTCATTCCATCAAGTGGCTAACATTAAATCATTAACCATCTGTCTCTCTCTCTCTCTCTCTCTGTCTCTCTCTCTCTCTGTCTCTCTGAATCTTCCTTCTTCCTTTTCTCTTTTTTTTTCTTTAAAAAATATTTGCTCCTCTCAGTTAAATATGGTGAAATATACAGTAATCGGTAATCTTTCTTTTTCTGTACTGTGTCTGATGGTATATTTTAGCAGTCGCACTGTGATAAGGTTAGAACAGGCAAGCTGATAAAATAAGCAAAAATAATTTGCTCTGTCTTCATCAGCTGTTTTGCTGAGAGTTTTCTAAAGTGTGAATGCTATTGCAATACCAATAATTATGCATCTTTCAGATGCAACAAGTCTTCTATTGCCGTTTTCCTTTACATCAGCTCCTCTCATCTCCTTTTTTCTTCCTCTCTTCACTTGTGTTTCTCAGAACCCATTTAGGCAGAATCCATTACCAGAAGTGCAGTGGGAGAAGGAGCGAGCAAGGTAGATAGACATAGAGGAATGGAAAGAGGGAGAGTGAGGGAGTGTTCAGCCTAATAAATTCTACAGCAGTGTTTCTCGGTTTTCTTGAGTCCTGGGACCTGATAGATGATGGCCTTTTTACTTGTGGTGACAGGCGAGGCTTTCACTGCAGCTCTGCAAATACCCCATACAGTAACTCAGTTAGCTGTTTTGCTCAAACTACTCTGCTTTATTTCTTTAATACAGAAGATATGCTCAACTCCAAATGTTTGAAATTTTAATGTTACCCCTGGTTTTCAGTGACAGTAGAACATGTCAGAATTTTCACAAAAATATCATCTCAAGGCATCCCATCCACACAGAGAATCTCAACTTATTCACCTTATTATACACATTATTTAGTTTTTTCTCTCAAGTTGATTTGGACGCTGGTGTGCAATTCTCTCCACATGAAAAATGAAGGCATTAAACTTCTGCAAGAATTCCAGAAGTGTCCCCTAAACAGTATTGAATAATGGCCTTGTCCAGAGAAAACTGAGTCAGTTTGAAATTTAATATACGGATAAATGGTACAAACTCTACATGACATCCTGCACATCTTGTGGGGTATTTTTAGTTGTATTGAAACATTATGCATCTCTGTCAAACGGAGACATCTACTGCTTGTGATACCCTTGCACTTGCATTTTAACAAATATCTGAATAGTTTTATAATTCAAAATTAGCCTGACATGGAGAGAGAAGAATGAAAAATGACATTCGGTCTGACATTACATCTATTTGGCAAAGCGCTTGGTCTTACCATTGTTAGAGTCATCCTTACTGGCCAGAATGTTTGTAATTTGTGTTTGTAATGTGTTATACAATATGATTACAGAAGCTGTAGAAACTCACAGTCACAGTATATACTCATTTTGATCAGTTTGGTCCTTTAAACTTTTTTTTTTTCCAGGACATGGGCTGAATATGGGACAAGATATATAACGCATTTGACACAGATAATCACCGTTTCTAGCAGCTGCATTTACTGACTATTTTGTGGCAACTGCGTATGGTGTTAATTACCTATAACTTGTATCACTACACTAGCTGGTTTTCAACTGAATTTGAAGTGAATTTTTCAAGGTCCCAAAAAAATTGAGAAAGGAAATGCAAATTAGGCTCATTTCCACAAACCGCTTTGGCGTGAATAAACTAGGCTGTGTTTATGTTGGTGAGAATATGTCTTCAGGAATAGTTTTCAATCTGGAAAGTTGCAGAAAGACAAAAAAGTGGAAGCAGCTCATCAGTCAAGTGAGTTCAGTGTTCGCTACATCTAAATTTTTTCCACACACCATGTCAAGTAAGCATACAGTAACTTTATTGGCACATATGCGTGGCAGCTTTATGATTTGGGTGTATGAGTATGTGTGTGTGTAGGTCGAGAGGCATTGAAAGTATTCAAGGTGAGAACTCAGATCAGATATCAAGCAGATCAGGTTCAGATTGGATTTCATATCTATCACACTGTAATGGGAGTATTGATGAAGTGTCATGTCAGACACACAGGCACACACACACACACACACACACACACACACACACGCACACACACACACACACACACACACACACACACCCTTCAGAGAGAATTCATTTCCAGGAGACTAACCCTAACTGTGACTTGTGTAGCCTAACCCTTACCTAAGTCTTCACGTTAAAACTAAAATGATTGATATTGTGGGGTCACTTTTTGTCCTAATGTAACGTAGGTCTTGATAATATGACTCTGTAAACAAATGTGTCTCAAGATCACAAGTACTTCAAATACATACGCGAAAACACGCACACGAACACACATTCTTTCGAACTTCTCTTGCCTCTTTGCCCCTTTTTATAGATGTCCACCTGGTTTTGTAATACATTGTTATCCCATCTCTATCTGTCTCTCTCGCTCTCTTACACACACACACAAACACACAAACACACACACACACACACACACACACGTACACACAACAATCATTACTATGTGGTGCTGTGTAATAGCTGGATCAATAGCTGTGCTGTTCTTACAGGATCATTTGGCCTTTGAAGCAAATGCTCTGACAGCCACTACATCATTAGGACATTACCACTAGCCTGCTTTCTCTTACCCCCTCATCTGCTCTCTCCATCCCTCATTCACTTCTTCTTTCTTTCTCTCTGTCCTTCCTGCGCTTTTCTCATAAGAACAGTGTGATATGTCCTCAGCCTAAATCCTGCTTACAGGAAGTGCTATCCGTCCCTTTCATGCTATTTATTCATGATGACAGTCCTTCATTCTCACTGTACTTTTAGTATATTTCTTATTAAGATAGTCCAGTAATATCACAAGGATAAAACACTGTTAAACACATTTTTTATGCTGATATGGCCTTAAAGTTGGTGCACCCCTAGTGACCACTAAAATTCAATCCCTCACCATAACCATGAAGGAATGCTGTCATTTGGAGCAATGTGATACATCAGCGATTCCAATACCATGGTGGAACATCAACTGTGCCCAAGCTAACAGAGATAATTAAATGCACTGCAGAGGGACTTGGAAAGTAAAGTGTTCATTATATATGAGGGACAGGTGTGCATGTTTATTAGCAGTGCTTTTTTCTGGTGTATTTAATTTAAAGATTAACCATCTTTCGTACCTTTACCATCCTGAAGCTACATGCATACCATAATCCTAGGCACACATTATCTGTTCCTGTTACTGGCTCGCACTGACACCTAACCAACCAAGAAAATGTCCTACCTTGAGACTTTTCACACCCACTAGGAAAACAAGTAAGCATTTGGATCTATCAGATTTTTAAAATTAATAAAGGGTGAGTTGAACCCATTGCACTAATTACACAAAAAAGCAACGATTCCCACTGTAAATGGAGAACTCACCATCAGTCTAATGTTTCACTCCACCTCCCTCTGTTTCTTTCTCTCTCACACACACACATGCTAGCCTTCCCAAAAGTGTCTGGAAAGCTAGTGATAGCGTGACTGACCTCAGCATATGGGTGATTTTGCTGAGAAACTTCACGTACCCATGGACACACACACAGCTTTATTTCCTCTTTATTTTCTTCTCTCTTGGTTGCTTTCAAACTCACACACTCCCACGTTGCCTTGTCTGTCCTTGGCAGCTATTTCTAGTGTCATATGGCTTCTACAAAATGTGATTATTACACTAACAAAGGCTGTTTAGCTGAATGTGTGTGTGTGTGTGTGTGTGTGTGTGTGTGTGTGTGTGTGTGTGTGTGTGTGTGTGTGTGTGTGTGTGTGTGTGTGTGTGTGTGTGTGTGTGTGTGTGCAGGCCTGTTGAGTGGGAAGGCCAGTCTGTCTGTTTCTCAGGCAAGCCAGCTTAAATCGGTACGATTCTTTCACTGATAGCTGAACCACAATATATAGAACAGCATAAAATAAACAGCTACTGTTTAGAAATTTGTACAAAATATGTTTCACAGACTGACAGTTACACTGTCCCAAATCAGAACTGTGGAAACGTGCACCACAAACTCACTGTTTCTCTGCATGTCTCTATGTCTCCAGAAGTTGTGGGATTTTTCTAGAATATCAACCATTTGTTCTTTGATGCCTCCAATTCAGGTGTGATCTCTCTCTGCCTCTTTTCTGTCAACATATGCTCTGTGGCACCAACAGCTGAGTAAACTGTAAGCATGTAGATGACTTTCCTTGCAGTGGAGTGGTTTATTTTAAATAAATATTCCTAAATAGTTAATAAGCAATTCTGAATTGTTTTAATCTAAATCCCTTTCCACACTCTTTTTTTTCTGAATGCCTTACAGAGCTCTTTAGATCTTGATGTTATGACGCCACACATTACAATAGGAAAGAGAACAGGAGGCCCAGGTTCCATGTGTCATTCCCCGTGAGATTTCTGCCAAATGTAACTGTTTAACCATTTGATTTGTAATGTAAGTTCATTTTGTTATGCATGCAATGCAAGTCAGCTCATTAAATTCTAAAATTATGTGACTTGAATTTTAGGCACTGCCCATAAAGAGGGAATCTTGAAGTGTCAACATATTCTCTGTTGATGAAGATGAATGAACCCGTAACACATTCCACTGCCCATGGTCTTATAACACAGAGAAACATTATCAAGTCTCAAAAGAGAGTGAAAATTTTACTGTTTTGAACAAACAAAAAGATCAAGTTACTGCTCAAAGAATAGTCTTTGCTGTGATTTTCTGTATTATCAGTGCACTAGTGAAGCAAAGCAATACATTCTTGACAATTATCCACACATACAATGCAGTAATCACCCATCAGTCAGTTACTTTCACTCCTCCACATACAGGTCATTGTTATCTTGATGTTCTAATGTGTTCTTTCGCTTTTATTTTCAAATTGGTGTTATGCTCAAACAAAGATGAATTCACACCGAAGACAATGAAATTCTTTAATAGAGTGCAGCCAGACGGCAACATCTAGCTACAGCTTTATCATTAAAAGCAATCTTTAACATAACTGAAAGTGTCACATACTTCTTAAAGCTTCTTGATTAGACTAACTTTGTGTTTACCTTTCATCCTGACCATGTGCAGTGTCTGACTTACAAAGAATATATTATTCAGTCTGCCTTTAGTGTTTCAATACCTCAAGATGGCAGTGACAGAAAGTCGGTGATGTCTTTTCTACACCTTGCAAAACTGCTTGTGTGAGTTGCAGAGGGATATTGAGTAACATAAAGGCCGTCTGTTCTAAGTGGATTTCTCTGGGCATTTACGAGCTGAACAAATTTTGCATGGCTCTTATTTAAACACAGAGTAATTATTGAGTCATAGATATTGATCAACAAACCCTATCATCCCCAGATATGCTCATCCATTTTTACCAGGGGGCAATAAAATCCTTTATCGTTCCGTCTTTAAAGGCTCCTGGTGGGGTGTTGGCGAGAAAGTAATAAACAGGCAGTAACCAAATGAGAAAGTCAATCTCTTGGTGGTTAAACAACACTAGTTAAAATTACTGCTCTGATCTGTGAAAATAAATACTTTGTTATTATTATAGAAAATAACAACAATATAAAGGCTCAAGAGCAACACTGGGAATTTTTATTAATATCTTTAATGTGTTTTTTCAGTGTCATGAAGAATGAATTAAACACAAAATTTAGAGGTGTGTGCGTGCGTGCGTGCGTGCGTGCGTGCGTGCGTGCGTGCGTGCGTCTGTGTGTGTGTGTGTGTGTGTGTGTGTGTGTGTGTGTCTGTGTGTGTATGTGTGTTTGTGTGTGTGTGTGCGTGCGTGCGTGTGTGTGTGCAGGTTAGCGGTTTGAAGAGCAGAGGGTGAGGAGGTGGTTTTTGAGTGGCACCTGCGCTTTGAGCCAAACACACTCACGCACATCACATGCACAGGGCCATGCATGTGCAGCCTTCTCTGCTTCCATCTCCATCAGTATGATGAGCGGATGGAGGCTTTTAACTAATCACATCATCTAAAAGGAGAGAACAAAGGAGAGAGTGAGAGAGGAGCAGGAAGGAGAGAAAAAAAGGAGAGAAAAAAACCAAAAGCTTGTGTGAAAGGAAGGTGAAACATTTCTTATGAATGAGTCATCCACTTTCAATTACTTTACCTCTTTCTTTCTCTCTGTCTCCCTCTCTCGGCCCCTCCCCTCCACCATCCCCTCATCCCCCACAACTACCACCACCCCACTCTCTCAGGTCTTATCTCACTCATATTGCACACTCAAGGTATTTGTAATCCGCTTATACTTGTTCAGTCTTCTTCTACATTGTAACTTAATATGGGCCCTGCCCCTGTATATGTGTGTATAACTGATACAAGGTAACTGTATTTACCACCTGCTATGGTGCATCCCTGTCTCTCTCTTTCTCTGTCATACACAAACACACACACACCTAGATAAAG
>NC_072769.1:24779155-24781655 GCF_022539595.1 Amphiprion ocellaris | reverse complement strand
GTTTTCAAACTCAGTTGGGATCAGCAGCATCTCCATTTAGTGTGAGGACTACACTAATGGCCTAAATACGAAAAGTGTAAATGTGAATTTTATATTTGAATCTGCATGTGAAAAATGCGTAGTGTAGTGTAGTGCTCACTGCTGGTTCTAGATTTTGGGGATCCAACGTCTCTTCTGTAAAGTACAACATTAGACTGATAATTCGGTAGTAAAATCAGATATTTGATGACCAGTACTAACCTTGCCAACAACTTCATTAAGAAGCAAATTAACACCATGCCCTTCTGATCAAAGTACATTTGTTTTTTAGGTATGGAAGTGACCATGGTTTGCTTCTGGCCAGTGTTTGTTACAGTAATGTGTTTGTTACCAAACAAGTAAGGCTACAGTCCAGGGGTATGCTTGGAACCAGAGAAGATGATCAGAAATTAAAAGTGTTATAGCTGCTCCTAACAGCCACGCTCAGTGTGAAAAGACAGCTGTTCAAATGGGAATACTGAGGCACATAGAAGCATTCATGGTGTTGCACATGACTGTCACCAACAAAGGTGACAGGAAAAAAAGAAGAGAAAATTTAAACTATCTTCTGTCACACCTCTGGCTGTCTGGCAAATTGCTGCATGAAGTGGACATGATTGTCAGTTTCAAAAAGCAAAAAACAATGCCCGACAAAACCGTCAGCCTTGACATCAGAAAGGTGTGCTGAGAATACTACTGGAACATTTGAAAAACATTGCATATACTGATCCCTTCATCCTCTTTGACATGTCTAAAATCTTTCCTCTAAGTATTATTGCTGCGGTGGCAGGTCCTACCTAACATGCAGAACATGTTTATCAAGACCAGTGTTGAGGAAACAAGTCCTTTCCTGGCTTCACAAGCTGCAGTCACATGACTTATATTGGTAATTGTGTAATTCTTTTTTAATTTAACACTCCATGCAACACTGACTTTAGACTAACTTTAAACAGCTTGGATAGTTTAATATTCATTACACATTCATTACAAAGGACGGTCTCAGTTCCACAGTCATCCATTCTTTTCATAACTCTGGAAACTGGAAGCTACCAGGTTTTCATCAGCAGTTACTGGAAAACAACTCAGCAGTTTTCAACTGCGAATGTCAGTAATATCAAAATGACAGAAAAACCTTTTCATCTTAAGAATATCAGACTCATAGTGCTGTTTGTCAGACATTACAGAAATATTTCACTCTTCTGCCATTGGCTCATTTATTGTGACAGGACTCCTGTTCAGTGGGAGATTACTTGCTGGCTAATCTGACACTCACTTCTTGGTTGGCTCCAGTCCTCTGACTTTCACTGTGCTGTTTCAGGGTAGCCAATACCGACCCTACGCAGGACCCCTGACCATGGTAAGATGCAATAATGCAATTACAATAAGTACATTTGTACAGAAATATATAGTGAATGCATATACCAGGGAAATGTCTAATAAAAACTGAAATATGAAGGGTTAGAGATAATGCCACACTTTATATTCTCATCTCCTTGCCAACGGCCCCTATGCCAAAATCAATACACCATTAACCTCTATGGGAGATGATGCTTATATCATTAGCTTCTGTGTGTATGTGAGATGATGATACTGATTATGGTGATGTATAGATTAATAAAATATTTAGGTTGTGTGTACAGTTGTGTATGTCGCTAAATTAGATCTTTGGGCAGAAGATCATTTATCTTTACATTTCAGATTCAAATGAGCTCATGAAATGATCTAGCTTAATTTTATAAGAGGAAATAAAATGAGCATTTCCTTCCATGTGCCATTCATATGCATGTTTTTTTATGTTTTATTTGTTACACACTATTTTTCCCCACATCATCCTTCATGAAAAATCGTCAAGTTCTTTGTTGATCTGATAATTTTTGATTTTCATTTGTAGCAGGGTTTCTTGAAGTCAAGCTAAAATTGAAGGGTGTACGTGCGCATGCTTTAATTTGTGTTGTCTGGTCAAAATTATTATTACAACAAAGAATGTATTTGAAGTGTATTTATTTAATACCAGTTCTTTCAAATTGCCAGTTTTAGCCCTTTTTGTGACGTTTCCACTTTGTGTTTATGGTTGAAACTGCAGCAGTAAATGTGCAGGAGATTGCTAGATATGGACATTCCTCGAACAAAGGCTAATGAAAAGAAAACACATAGCTCAAAGTCTTGGTACCTGGACCGAGGCTACAGACCACCAGTGCACACGGTAGAATTAAAGACGCAGTGGGTCTTCCAGTAATTTCTTTGATATAAATTTGCTGTCCTTGATATTCTGCCCATAAGGGCTACTACATACAAACACTGCAAAATGTGTGTGTTTTTCCACACATGTGAAATTACTGCTGTCTTTTTTGTCTCACCCCTACAAATAAAACATTTTCTCAACTTTTGGGGGAAGACACTGAGTCGTATTGCATGTCACTGTCACAGTTGGTCTGGAGGACCCTGCACTCATCAAGCCTTTTCACTGAACACTGCCCGCCTT